>NC_067473.1:21228948-21528948 GCF_947179515.1 Apodemus sylvaticus
TTAGTATCCAGGTCACATTTACGATGCCTGTAACTTCAACTCCAAGGGATCTAATTACTCTCACATGTACAAGCTCGCAAATAAATCACACACACACATACACACACACACACACACACACACACACATACACATACACAATTAAAAATAAAAATAAATATTTGTAAATATAAATTTTAAAATATGAGTTTTTCCTGTAAAATGTAACTATCATGACAGAAGAAACTGTTGGTATGAGAAGAAAAGAGACTGAAAGGATCAAAAGAAAGGAAGGGCAAAAAAGGACTAGCAGAGAATGTAGAGCTGGTCTTTCATAAAACCATGGACCCTCTTAATGAGGAGAAATCAGGTATTGTGAGTTTCAGTGGAAGTGGATATAAGTTTGTTTGCTAGGAGATTAAACTATTTTTGGTTCATTCTGTCTTTGTATATGGATAAAAGTTGAAGTCATATATTAAGTTTAGTTAGGGGACAAGAAAATTTTGAAAAGAAAAGAAATGTAAGTAGATAAAGAAATGGATAAGAAAGTGGGAAAGAGCCTTGAACTCACCAGCACAGTGGGAATTTTCCTAAACCGAACTCCAATGGCTCATGCTCTAAGATGAAGAATTGATAAATGGACCCCATGAAACTGAAAAGCTTCTGTAAGGCAAAGGACATAGTCAATAAGACAATCAGCAACATACAAATTGAGAAAAAAACTTCACTAACCACAAATCCAAAAGAAAACTTATATTCAAAATATATAAAGAACTCAAGAAGTTAACCAAAAATACAAACAACACAATCAAAAAAATGGGATATAAGTCTAAACAGGGAATTCACAACAGAGGTCTCTCGAAAGGCTAAGCAGCACCTAATAAATATTCAAAGTCCTTAGAGGTCAGTTAGATGCAAATCAAAATGACCCTGAGATTCTACCTTACACCAATCAGAATGGCTAAGATCCGAACCTCAGGTGACAACACATGTTGGTGAGGATGTGGAGAAAGAGGAACACTCCTCCACTGCTGTGGGATTGCAAACTAGTCCAACCACTTTGGAAATCAATCTGCAGGTTCCTAAGAAAATTGAAAATATATCTACCTGAAGATCTAGCTATACCACTCTTGGGAATATACCGAAAAGATGCCCCACCATGTCACAGGAGCACTTATTTCACTATGTTCATAGCAGATTTATTTGTGATAGCCAGAAGTTGGAAAGAATAGATACAGAAAATGTGGTTCATTTACACATCAGAAGAATAGATACAGAAAATGTGGTTCATTTACACAATGGAATACTATTCAGATATTAGAAACAAGGACCTCCTGAGTTTTGCAGGCAAATGGATGGGACTAGGAAATACCATCCTGAGTGAGGCAACTCAGACCCAAAAGGATGTGCATGGTATGTACTCACTAATAAGTGGATATTAGCCAAAACAAAAATACAGACTACCCAAGACACAGTCCACAGAACTAAAAATTCAACAAGCTGAAGAGCCCAAGTGAGGACGCCTTGGTCCCACTTGAGAGGGAGAAGAAAGCAGGAAAGCAGCCACACAAGGGGCGAGAGAGAGAAGGACCTGAGAAGCAAAATTGAGGAGAGGGGAACATGATCTAGTATAGGATGGAGGAAAAAGACTGAAGTCCTGAGGGTAGCAGAAAGAATGGAAACAGACAACCTCAGGAGGTAGGAAGTTGGGCAGGGAGGCTCCAGTTTGTACCAGTGATCTTGGAGATGAGAGACTCTCAGGACTCAAAGGGAGGGATCCTAGTTGAAATGCCCTACAGAGGGAGGGAACTTGTAGAGCCCACCTCCAGAAGAAAGACAGGGCATCAAGTGAGGAATGGGGTTGCTATCCCACAGTCAAAATTCTGACACATAATTGCTCCTGTTTGAAAGAATTGCAGGAATGGAAGAGCCTGAGGATAAGACGATCCAGAGACAAGCCCAAAGTGGGATCCAGCTCAAGGACAGAATCCAAGGCCTGACACTATTATTGAAGCTATGAAATGCTCACAAAAAGGACCTATCATGACTTCTCTCTGGAAGACCCAACAAGCAGTTGAAAGAGTTAGATGCAGATATTTGCACCCAACCAATGGACAGAAAGAATTTGCTGACCCCTATAAATTAAATTAGGTGAAAGTTGGAAGAAGCTGAGGAGGGTGACCCTGTAGGAGAACCAGCAGTCTCAATTAACCTGAACCGCTGAGATCTCTCAGACTTTGGACCACCAACCAGGCAGCATACTCCAACTGACATACACAGCAGAGGACTGCCAGGTCTGGATTCAGTCAGAGAAGATGCAACTAACTCTCCAGAGATTGGAGGCCCCAATGAGTTTAGAGTCCTGGCTGAGGGGGTGGGTGAGGACATCCTTCTTGAGACAGGGGCCGGGAAGGAGGTATGAGATTTGAAACATTAGGAGGATGGACCAAAAGGGGAATAAAATCTGGAGTGTAAAAACAGATTAATTAATTAATTAATTAATTAATAGAGACTTTCATTTATTAGGGGAATGTAATAGAATTGTCTACCTAGCATTTAATGTGCTGTTGAATTGATATATATTGAAAGTACTGTATTTGATATCGTTACATTTTTTTAGAGGAATGAAATGGACAATTTGCTCAATTTGTTAAAGTCTCCATTCATCCAAAAGCATAAGGCCAGGATGATGTTATGACATGAAGAGTTTTTTATGTCTCTTTTTTTTCTTATCTGTTTTTATTGTTGATATTTTTGTAAATGAATGCTAAGAATGAGACATAAGAACTAGACCTAAATGTTAGCTTGAACGTTGAAGCCAAAGATTTGTAATGAAAAAGAAAACAGCCAGTTAGTCCAGGGGTACTTACAGCAAATGCTGGTAAAGGAAATAGGAGCAAAACCACATAGAGACAATACTTTTAGAGGTATTTTGCTAAAAATGAGTACAGCTATATTACAACAACTTTTATTTGAAACTATAAGACACTATTCTGAATTTAGTTTGTAGGCCAGTTCACCCCCTGCTCTATTGATGATTGACCTTAGCTCTCCTAATCTAAAATAGGGCCCATAGCTTGAGACTGCTTCATATATTTAGGTTCAGATATAGGCCACAGGTTCACACTGTTATTTTTCTCTATATTCTGTTAATATGGACAGTGAATGGGGTCATACTATCCTCATCCACAGCTCATTTTATGCAGAAAAGACTCCTGGAAAGTGCAGATGCCTTGTAGAGATTGATAATGCTCAAGTCATACTACACACATCTCTGGCATATATGCTTCTAACACTCTTGTACATGAAATTATGCATCAATTCGGTAAGTTCCCAAACCTATACTTCTAGGAAGTCCAAAGTAGTTAACCCTTGCAGTGTTATCAATGCATCAAATATAGGATCTTTAGGACATTGACCTCAACACTTACTTCCCAGATGGAATTTTCTGTTATGGATATGTATATATAAAATATTGTGATATATATGATTATATAAATATATAAGTGATCAGTGATGTCACTGCAGGAGAGTCACAGTTACCCCAATAAAGGCCAATTCAGCCTCTCAGCCTTACATTAGTTTTATTTCTGATCTTTTCTTTCCTCATCTATCAGTTCATCTTTCTAGGATCACCTTTTCTAAACACCACCTTTATACAAATGTTTGTCTCAGGGAATTGTTGCAGGGCAGAGTAAGAACCTCTATAAAATTGTGCATTAAATGAATAGGAACAATTCATATTTTTCTTATGTTTCAATGCAAGGACAAAGAGATTTCATTCTGCACACTTTTATTTACAAAGAAACATAATATCCCTCCCAAACCCAATTTAAAGTACAACAAAGAAAAGGCGCTCTTTTTCTTTCACATATAATGAAGATGACATATCTGAATATAGATTTAGGAGTCAAATGCAATCAAACTGGCCTGTGAAATGAGCTGGTCAGCAGTATTTGATACGATTTCAAGTAACTTAAATGATGCCTCTGAAGATCTGTGTGAAGAAATTAAATTCAAAGTCAATTTGCCTTTTACAGATGAAAACACAAATCAGATATTCTTTTGATGAGAATTGTTCTAATTCCTCTTAAACTGTATGCATGTTCTTTCTCTTCATTTTATTTTCATGGTAGATTGGCAAACTTAAAGTGGAGTATTCAGGAGAGGATCACAGGATAGATAGCAGCTCCTTAACCCTCTTATTCTATTTAGTTTGAAATGTATTGAAGTCATGGGAGCAGGTTTGCCTTTGTTTTGCATGGTTGTAGGAAAAATAAAGATAGATGGATTTCTTCCCTCTGCCGTTTGCATATTTGTGTTATCTAATTTTTTAAGCTGGAAATGTGCTGAGTGTAAAGCAGTGTGTCACTCTTAAACCAGCTGCAACTTCTAGCTGTCACTTTTGATCAGGAGCCACACAGGTTTGGGCCATGAAACTTGCAAATAAAAATCAGGGAAATAAACGAAATTTCCATTTCCACTTAAAAATTCACAAACAGTGGTGCTCTGAGCAGCATGAGGTAGTTAAGGAAATGTGTCTTTCATTTGTCTTGCTTCTGTAGGAAACACAATTTGGAGAAACAGAGAATAGTGAAATTGTATCTTTCTGCTTCCTAAGCATTTGAGAGAGCTATGGGGTTACTGACTCAGGCAGGGGTGATGAAGTCTTGCTTGCCTCCTGGGTTTAAGCCGAGCATAGCCAAAGAGACTGGGCCTGACTAGTTCCTAAAATATTCTTCTGTAGGATCTGCCCACATTTTCCAATACAAAGCATGGCTCTTGAGTTTCCCATTTTTTTCCTCACTGTAAATCTCCTCTTAGAACAGTTGCAACAGTGTTTGACAAACAGAGGCCAAAACAACATTTAGCATAAATAAATAATCAGCATTTGAATTTCATAGTCAGATCTCAGCCTGCTTTCTGTGCCTGTGGAATTTTGTCTGCCATAATGACCTACCAGAGATCAATATACTGTTAGCTGTTTTCACTCTGGATTATGGCTTTTACCCCTTTTATTTTTCCAGAGGGGGGGAGAGGGAGAGGGAGAGGGAGAGGGAGAGGGAGAGGGAGAGGGAGATGGAGAGAACAGAAAAGAAAAGAAAAGGAAAGAAAAGAAAAGGAAAGGAAAGGAAAGAAAACCAGATTTTTCTGCTCTGTATGGTAGCAAGGCCCCACCAAATATAGTTTACTGTTTCTGAGGCATAGATCTGTGTCTACAATCTGTTCTGCAAAACAGACCACAAATATTAATTTTTTTAAAAAACTACATTAACTGGGTCATGGAGATGGTTCTCTAGGTAAAAGTGTTGGAAATGAAAGCACAAGGTCCAGAATTTGAGTTCCTAGAATCTATATAGAAACAGGATGAGCGGTGTGAGCAAGTGTAACCCCAAACTCCTAAAGACAGATTGGAGGTGGAAAAACCACAGGAACTCATGGAGCAAATTACCTGTGTAGTGAGATGAAAAAGGAATCCTCCATCAATGGAAGTGAAAGAGGAGGACCTATACCTTGGTCTTCTGATGACATGGCAGGCATGTACATACATACACATCCACACACATGCACACACATGCACACACATCCACTATTTATTCTTTGATGTTCTTCCTTTTTTTTTTTTTTTTTTGGATTAGCTATCCTTTCTGAGCCTCCTGAGTGCTGTAATAGCAGGCATGCATGCAAAGTCTGGTTAATGTAATCTTCTCTGTATGCATATGCACATATGTGTGTTTGTTCAGGAGCACATGGGGGTGTGCAGAAGCAAACCTCATGTGCTGTTCCTTAGAAGCTATTCACCATATAACTTTATTTATTTATTCATTTATTTTATTTATTTTCTATATTCTTTGTTTACATTCCAAATGCTTTCCCCTTTCCTGGTTCCCCCCTCCCAATGTGTCCCATAAGCCCTCTTCTCTCCACCCATTCCCCAATCACCCCCTCCCATTTCTCTGCCCTGGTACTCCCCTACAATGCTGGATCAAGCCTAGAGAGTTCTCTCTGTCGGACATGCAGCCCAGCAACTGATGCAGGCCTAATGTTCAGGGAGTCCCAGGCATCTACCTCAGTATCACTGGAACCGCAAACATGTACCACTACATTTGGTGTGGTTCATAATGTGATTCTGGGAATCAAACTTGGGCCTTCAGGCTTATATGCAACAAGCATCTTATTGACTGAGCTATCCTTAAAACCTAAATAATCTTTTATAGTAAATAACATAATTTGATCACTTAGTTAATTGGGTCTTTGTTGTTGTTGGTTTTTTTTTTCCAACAAAATTTGGTGAATGGAAACTTCCAACAGTGTTACTATTAAAAGGTTAAATGGTATCTTTAAAATAGTGGTGAACTAGCCAAATGTGCAGAGAAGCAAAAAAGGTAAACTGAGAAGTTAGAATAAATTATCACACCCTATTGCCTTGGGTGTTCACACACAGGTTCAGTTTAGAGTTTGTGACCATCATTGCTGGGAGCATAGCAGGAGATAGGTAGGTATGGCATAAATGCGCTAGATAAGAGTTGATAGCATTAGCTGTAAGCACAAGGCAGAGAAAGCTAACTTGGAATACTATGGACTTTTAAAACCTCAGAGACCAACCCAAGTGACACACCTCTTCCAGTAAGCCCACACCTCCTAATGTTTACAAAATAGTTCTTTGTATTTTCTTCTTATTCATTTATTTACACCCCAAATGTTGCCTCCTCACAGAATCCATCCATTCATCCCTTTCCCTGTCTCCACTGAGAGTCTGCCCCTACCATTTCTGCCCACCCTAGCACATCAATTCTCTGCGGGATTAGACACACTCTCTCCCACTGAGGCCAGACAAGGCACCCTGTTGGGAAATGGAGACCACAGCCATGCTACCTCTTTAGGGGAGAGTCTCTGCTCCAGTTGTTGGGGGAACCTCCATGGGGACTGAGCTACCTGTCTGCTACATGTATGCCAGGAGCCTTGGTCAAGCCTTTGTATGTTCCTTGGTTGGTAGCTAGGTCTTTGAGAACTTCCAGGCATCCAGATTACCTGATTCTGTTGTCCTTACACACAAGGGACACTATCCCCTTCAGGATCTTCAATCCTTCCCCCAACTCTTCCATATGCTGGAATCTCTGTCCAGTGTTTGGTTGATGGTATCTGTATTAGTCAGGAGCTGAGTAGAGCCTCTCAGAGGATGGTTATGCTAGGCTTCTGCCTGCAAGGATAACAGAGTATAATTATTAGTGTCAGGAATTGGTAAAATGAGTCTCAAGTTGGCCTGGTGATTGATTGGCTATTCCTTTTTTCTCTCCTCCATCTCTGTCCCTGTACTTCTCTTAGACAGAATACATTTTAGCTTGACAGTTTTGTAGGTTAGTTTTATCCCCATCCTTCTACTGAGGGTCCTGCTTGGCTACAGGAGTGGCCCTTTCAGGTTCCATGTCCCACTGTTAGGAATCTAGGCTAAGGCCATCCTTATTGACTCCAGGAAACCTCATCCCAGGGTTCTGGGACTTCCTAGAGATTCACCCCACCTCCCTTCCAGCTCTGTAGGTAAAATCTGGTTAAACATAAGCTTTCTCAGACACATAGAATTCTGTTTTATTTATTGATAAAGCCTCAAATGTATGCAAGACAATTCACACAGAAGAAATCATTAATCTTTTTCTACCTGGAAGCTGTGAGGCAGATAGAGTAAATATAGTTTATGGGAAGACATTATTATTAAAAATAGCTTTATCTACAGAGTTTTTTTTTTCTCATCCATTTCATGTCAATGAGCAACCAACTCATGTCACACAATCTTCTCAGAAAGTTCTGAAGGTAGCCATATTGACCTAGTGGCATTCCCTCTGTCCATCCAAAGTACAAGCAATTCTTACTCAATAGGATGCCCAAGCTCTTCACATTAGAAACATCTTTATATCAGATCTATCTTTGCAGCAGAAATAGATGTGTACATGATTTGGTTATATCTGAGCCAACATTGCTGTGGGAAATTTACTTCAATGCTACTTATAAATGCTGTTCTGCAATTTCCTGACCTGTGTCTGTAATGAGCTCTCTGATGTGCTTTGCTTTCCTTATTGCTTCCATTTCAATGTTCGCATCTTTATTACTCCTCTTAGGTATAGCTTTTAGTGGAAAACATTCAACACCTCATTTCACATACAGACACTTGCCTGAGCACAGGTAACTATTTCACTGCCTTGAAGGACAGTACTTGCAAGCCAGTCATGTTCTGCTTCATTTAAAATTAGTAAAACAATATCCTGGCTTTACAGTTGCTACACATAAGTATTTTACTTAAAAGCAATTTCAGCAAGTTTTGCTTTGTCTTGAAGTGTTCTTGATGATGGATTTTATACACTGAAGTTCAGGTTAGGGAAATTCTTTAATTATAATACTATAAATTGTAAATTACTAATTCTTGAGTTTGCTATAATAACTAACTTGGCACTATTATTAAATGTAAATCTAATTTGGAACAGTAGACTAAAATAGTAAATTTTCTGCCACATATCAATAATAATTAAATATAATGTCTTGCCTAGTATCTAAGGAGGCAGAAACACATGAGACTCCTCAAATAGCTTATTTACCTAGAATTTTTTTTTTATGGAACCAAAATATCTTTTTTTTTCTTTTTTTTTATTCTATATAATTTATTTACATTTCAAATGATTTCCCTTTTCTAGCCCCCCCACTCCCCGAAAGTCCCGTAAGCCCCTTCTCTTCCCCTGTCCTCCCACCCACCCCTTCCCACTTCCCCGTTCTGGTTTTGCCGAATACTGTTTCACTGAGTCTTTCCAGAACCAGGAGCCACTCCTCCTTTCTTCTTGTACCTCATTTGATGTGTGGATTATGTTTTGGGTATTCCAGCTTTGTTTTAAGTTTAGTTGGTAAGTACAATTGAATCATCAAATACCAAACTACCAGCCAAATTGAAACAATTTTATTCTAATGACTGAATATTTAAAAGAAAATGCTTCATGAAAAAATATTTTCTATAGAACATCAATTTAATTACTATATCTAGAATACAATGCCACCAGGAAAAATATATAAATATATGTATGCATATGTGTGTATATTGACAAAATATGTGCAAATAAGACTAGATAATTTTTCCTTAAATAATATGACATATACTTTTTAGCTGTTCTAAAAATGTCTTTCTAATGCTTTAAATAAACTAGTCAACAATTCTAAACACCAAAGAGAGTCTAAGTATGTGCAGGTTCTGAGGACTAGCATACAGACCACATAAGAAGCAGTCTGTGTGCTTGTGTGGTGATTCCAGTTCTCTGCCCACATATCTGATTGTACCATATTCGAAATGATGTTGTATCTTTTAATCACATGATCAACAGATATGAATCACAAGCTCCATTTTCAAGTTGTATTTACTACAATGTCAAGCTGTAGTACCCCGCCCCACCTACAACCAAAACAAAACAGCATAGAAAAGTTGGGAGATAATCCTATGATCAGTGAGATGGCTGATTACGATGAAAACTCTTGAAATTCCAGTAAATACGTTGAGTTTCTTATGAAGTCACATCTAATAAATAAATAAATGCGTATACGTGACAGCTCAGTGAGTGGTTAATGCATTTCATTTTATGCTGCGAGTTAGTTAATTCTTAGCATAGAGTGTTGAAAATCTCATTGATGATATGTAAAAATTTTCTTGGACAACAAGAAGTATAATCCAAAGATGGCCAGCCCCATATCAAGCATCTTGAACTAATTTGGACTTTATGGCTCTTGATCCCATCAGTTCTTTCACTTTCCAAATGCTGCCTCTGGATATATGATTGCAAGAAGTATTTAGGAAGAATTGAGCAAGGGGCTGAATAGGATCAAAATATATTAAAAGACATTTGCAATTAAATAACCATTTTATTGACCATATGTTCTCATGCAATATATCATGATAAGTCTCCATCCCTTTGTCTCCTTTCAGATCCTCCCCACCTCCTCACTTTCTACCAGCACTCCTCCTTTCTCACTTTCTTAAAGAAAGAGTGGAAACATAATAATGTAATGCTGGAAATGCTATGCAAGCTGCCACAGGCAGAAAAGCAATCTCTAGAAACACCTAGGTATAACTCGTATACAGCACAACAGTGGCCAGGACAGCAACATATTGCAGAAGGTTCAATTGTGCCTCTTATATCCTGAGGGCAACTATCAAAGGCAATCTCATTTTAATCCAGACCCACTCAATAGAAAGGATCTCAGGCCTGAAATAGCTCTCGTCTCTCATCAAATAGGCTTCTTTTGCAATACCCAGGGACCATTGCAGAAAGATACCACTATCAAAATGTGGAGAACAACTGACCATGGAGTTTCCAATCCCAACTGATACATTTATAACAGAGTCCTTACACAGAAGAATGAGGGAGCACCCTAAAAGTGGGGGCAGACAGATTGTAAGACCTAATTGGCCAGGCTATCTGCTGCGAGATAGCATCTTCTTATATAACAGGAAAAAAAATGTACCCATAAAATAAAAAATGTAGTTGCCAAACAGAAACAGAAATCGTGTAACACCAGCAGGCTTGGCTACATGGATGGGAGACGTCTCGCGAGGCTTTACCTCTAGAAAGTACTAGGCAATTAATGGCTGCACAGAAATAGAAAATTTGTCTTCACCAGTGTCAAGGTCCCTGTCCATTCCCTGTAACTTTAATTTTTTCAAAGCCTACTTTTCATGATTGTTCTTAAACACTTTAACCTCCCTTCTATCCCACCATCTGCCATAGGTAATGGAAAATGAAGGAAACAAGGGAAGTGGACCTGCTTAGAAATGGTTCTTCAGAGCAAATCCCATTTCCTAGTCAGGAAATCATTAGTTCAGTTTGCAGGCTATCAGCAGCAGTTCAATCCACTTCCAAGCACTTCATAGATATACCCGCAGTTCTGCAGGTTGGAATCAGGGTAGCAAACATGAATCAAAAGTAGTGGCACTACCTAGCCGAGACAGTCAGGCTTCAGCCTTTTCATGAGTCAGTCAGACAGACCAGGAGCACCAGGAACACCCAGAAAAGGTCTCAGCTGTGCCTCACTCAGCAAAGCAAAGATCAGCAAAAGAAAGATCATCAGGAAAGATCTGAGACCAGCAACCATTGTACAGCAAGCCAAGTATCAGTCGAGTCCTATTTATACTGTCTCCAAACATCATGTGTCCTCAAAGGGTCTAGCCTCACCATGTGTCTTGCACATGTCTTGCATGTTAGTCTGTCTCAGGTGACATTACTCTGCCAATAGACCCTGAGTCCAAGAAAACTACAAGAAGCTGCTAGACCCCACAGCATACCACCAGAAGTTTTTGGTGTGTTTCTCTCTATGGAGAGAAACTACGAAATGAAAGGCAAACCAACACATGTGCTTCATTTTAGTGAAGAATCCTTCATACATATCCTTGCATGTGCTTACTTTAGCAGAATAAGATTTTACCTGGGTTTGCTTCAGTTAGTCTGCCTTAGCCTCTCACCTGTGTCTGCTTCTGTTCTTTCACATTTGCCCCAGCAAAACATCACATAATGCAATTGACTTCCAAAAAACCCTTAAGTTTACCCTTTGATTCACATGTGGACAATTCTAAACATACAGACACACACAGAAACACATAGACACACACAGACACACACACACACACACATATACACATGCACATGCGCAGTAATAAAGCAACTCAGCAATTTAATATTTACAAATGTATAATGTGTGACTCTGTGTGTGAGGGAGGGAGGGAGAGAAAGAGGGAGGGAAGGAAGGAGGGAGAGCAAGGGAGAGGGAGGGAAGGAGAGAGGAGAGACGAAGGGAAAGAAAGGGAGGGAGAGACAGAGAGAAAGAGGGAGGGAGGGAGGGAGAGGGAGGGAGGGAAGGCGAGGGAGAGAGGAAGGGAGAGAGAGAGAGAGAGAATTAAAGAATAAACCTGAGAAAAATTGGAGGGTACATGAAACATGGCATAAGTTGGATGGAGGATAGAGGAGGAATTCAGAAAATGAAAAAGAAAAGTTAGTGAAAACACAAGTCAAACAAAACAGAAACTGAGCTAGCAAGGCTCATAACAAAACCACAAAATTTGAAGTCCAAAAATATTTGACTCATATCATATTCCTGACAGGTAATAGACAGTAATCTCTCTTCTATGGAAAGAAATGTATTTAATAAAATAAAGATCTATTTCTATAGGGACAAAGTAACCATTTTAAAATACATTTTAAGTATACCCTGAATTCGAAAAATTAAGTAAATAGTCTTGTGTAATTATTAGGTACTTCAGATAGAATCAGTCCATGACAATACATATTAGATGTGAAATACATCTGGATTATGGAAAGCTTATTGTAACAAACTATCAAAATATCCTAGATAGCTTTCTAGTACCATGTTAAAAAAAAATCACTGACCAAAGGAACTTGGGGAGAAAAGGCTGTTATCATTTTGCATGGTACTGCCCATCCTGGAAGGAACTCAAGGCAGAACTGAAGGCAAGGAACTGAAACATAAAACCACAGATAGATGCTACGTAATGCCTGGCTCCCGTGCTAATGTTTAGGCTCCTTTCATACACATATTAGAAAAATATCGCTCAGAGGGGCATCTCTTACAGTAAGATGTGTGTGTTTCTGTGTAAAGATAGAACAGTAACTAAAGGCCATTAATTCTTTAAATATATTTATATATATACATATATATACATTTTTATTTTTAAATAAAATTTTATATTTTTCTTAGTGTTTAAATAAATATAGGCAAAATTTTAAATAAATTTAAATAAAAATTTAAATAAAAATTTAATCTTATATACACACACACATATATATAAGGATTAATGTAATATATATGTAATATGCAATTTGATCATGCCAATGTGTGCCAGGTTCACTCAATTTAGTCCTATATATTTAAAATATATATTTATATATTTATATTACATATATGTACATATATATTTATCTTACACAAAAATCATACATCATTTACCAATCAAGAATGCTGCCAAAGATATGCCCATGGTATCTTATGGAGGCAATTCCTCAATTGTGATTTTTCCCCCCAGGTATGCCTGGGTTAGTATCAGGTGGAAAAAATTAACCAACACATTTATATTACATTAATAATCTTATATTGATCAAATGTTGAAATTATATTTTAAATACATAGGAGTAAATTGAGTGAATGTGGCACATTGGCAGAATCAAAAGGGAACAAAATGGTTCTAGGTGTTATCTTGCAAAAGAATTGCCCCGGGTAAATTCATGTTCACACAGTTAATTATTTTAGCAATGATTTCCAAAACAATTGTCTCAGCTCTTGGAAGGAGTGCTAAAGGCTTTTTTCATTTTTCCCCTCTCAATTCAATGAAATTGCCCATTTGCGAAAACATAAGGATTGATCAATTATACTTGGAACAATGAAGGGGCTAAAAGAAGAAGACTCGTTATGAGCCGATAAAAATCGTTAAGGAAAATATTAGGCAAGACAATGTTGCTCCATCTAGAAGGCTAATTTGCATGAATTTTCTTCCTCCACACACACCATTATAAGAAACACACTAATTCAAATATTGAAATGGAAAACACCCTGACAAAACGGGCTTCCAAATTTGAGTCTCTTTACTCATGCTTTTAAAATAAAGGAAAAAATCAGCTTAACAGATTTTGGAAATTAAAAAGGTAGCAGCTGAATCTGGAAACTCTAAGGAGTTGGTAATTTCCTTCTTTCTTTTTTATTATTATTCTTTAAACTTGTTTTACACTCCAATTACTAACCCTCTCCCAGTCATGCCCCTCCTAGTCTGCCCTGGGCTCTTCCTCCTAACATTCTTCTTCCCCAATCTCCAAGAGGTTGTCCCCACACTCCACCACCCTCACTCCACCAGACCTCCCCACTCCCTGGGGCCTCAAGTCTCTCCAGGGTTAGGTGCACCTTCTCTCACTGGAGCCAACCAGGCAGTCCTCTGCTGTAGATGTGTCCCAGGCCTAAGATCAGCCCATGTCTGCTGCCTGACAGGTGACTCAGTGTCTGAGAGATCTCAGGGTCCAGGTTAGTTGAGACTACTGATCTTCCCTCCTCTTCAGCTTTCTCCAGCTTCTTTCCTAACTCAACCCCAGGGTCCCAAGCTTCTGTCAATTGTTTGGGTGTAAGTATCTGCAACTGACTCTGTGAGTTGCTTGTTGGGCCTCGCAGAGGGTAGCCATGCTAAGTTCCTATCAATAAGCCCACCATAGCATCGTCAGTAATGTCAGGCCTTGGAGCCTCCTCCTGAGCTGGATCTCAATTTGTGATATTGTTGTTCTTCCTATGAGGTTGCAGACCCCTTCAGCTCCTTCAGTCCTTTCTCTAAGTCCTTCATTGAGGACCCTGAGCTCAGTCCAATGGTTGGCTGTGAGAATTCCCCTTGTATTTGGCAGGGCCTCTCAGGAGACAGCCATATCAAGCTCCTTTCAGTAAGCATTTCATGGCATCCACAATAGGGCCAGGGTTTGATGACTGTATATGAGATGAATCCCCAGGTGGTATACTCTCTGGATGGCCTTTCCTAGTTCCAGCTGTTTATCTGAAAAACTCATAATGTCCTTTTTCTTAATAGCTTAATAGTATTCTATTGTGTAAAGGATCCCCATTTTCTGTTTTCCTTCTTCTGTTGTTAGACATCTGGGTTGTTTCCAGCTTCTGGCTATCACTAATAAGGCTTCTATGAAGATAATAGAATTTTTGCCCCTGTGGCATGGTGGGGCATCTTTTGGGTATAGGCCCAAGAGTGGTATAGCTGAGTCTTCAGGTAGATTTATTTCCAGTTTTCTGAGGAACCTCCAGGTTGATTTCCAGTGTGTTGTCCCAGTTTGCAGTTCTACCAGCAATAGAGGAGTGTTCCTCTTTCTCCACATCCTTGGTAACATGTGCTGTCACCAGAGATTTTGATCTTAGCCATTCTGACTGCTATAAGATGGAATCTTATGACCGTAACATTCTCCTGATCACTAAGGACTTTGAACATTTAAGTGCGTCTCAGCCCTTCAAGAGTCTTTTGTTATAAATTCTCTATTTAGTTCAATACCCCATTTTCCATTTTTTTATTGGGTTGCTTTTTTTGTTTTGTTTGGAGGTTGTCTTGTTAAGTTCTTATTGTATTTTGGATATTAGCCCTCTATTGGATGTGTGGTTAGTGAAGATTTTTTTTCCCAATCTGTAGTTTACCAATTTGACTTATTGACAGTGTCCTTTAACTTACAGAAGCTTTTAAGTTTCATGAGGTCCTATTTATCAATTCATTTTTACATTTATTTATTTATTATTAGATATTTTATTTATTTGCATTTCAAATGTTATCCTCTTTCTTCCTTTCCCCTCCAAAAACCCCCATGCTCACTCCTCTACCCATGCTCTCCTCTACCCATGCTCACTAACCCACCCAATCCTGCTTCATTGTCTTAGCATTCCCCTACACTGGGACAATGAGTTTTCACAGGACCAATGGCCTCTCCTCTCACTGATGTACAACATGGCCATCTTCTGCTACATATGTAGCAATGGCTCTAATACTGGAGCCATTGGTCCCTCCATGTGCACTCTGGTTGGTGGTTTAGTCCCTTCTGTGGGACTGCAAACCCTTTCAGCTCCTTGGGACCTTTCATTAGCTCCATCAATTCTTGATCTTAGAGTCTGAGCCATTGAAGTTTTGTTTTGAAATTCCATACTACCCCTTTGCAATGAATTTGAGGCTTTTTCCCACCTTATTGTATCTAGTTTTATGTTGAGGTCCTTGATCCACATAGACTTGAGCTTGTGCAAGATGACAAATACTGTATCTATTTTCATTTTTCTACATAGAGACTGCCAGTTAGACCAGCACCATTTATTGGAGATGCTTTCTTTTTTTCCATTGTATATTTTTGGCTTTTTTTCAAAGATCAATTGTCTATAAGGGTTTTGTTTTATTTCTCAGTTTTCACTTTTATTTCTGTGACCAACTTGCCTGTCTTCTGCTACAAAACCATGCAGTTTTTATCACTATTGCTCTGTAGTATAGCTTGAGGTCAGAGATGGTGATTCCCTAGCAGATCTTTTATTGTTAAAAACTATTTTTTCTATCCTCGGTCTTTTGTTTTTCCAGATAAATTTAGAGTTGTTCTTTCCATGTCTTTGAACAATTGTATTATAATTTTGATGGGAATTGATTTGAATCTGTACATTGCCTTTGGTAGGAATATATTGACATGATTTATGTCACATTCTGAGTACTGCTCTTATGTCATAATTAAATAACTTCTTGTAATAAAACACTTGTGACATTTGTGTTGAAAATTATAAAGTATTTATATGATAAGTTAAATAAACACATGAATATATTGATAGGTTATGTGTTATCAGTATATCCATATAGGTATTTCCCAAGGAAAAATGAACAATAGTCTCTAGTGTATAGAAAAATGTTGTGATTTTTCTCTATCAACATATGCTCATGGTAATTATCTCTTATCTTCTGATAATTGCTCTTTCTTAGCATGTCTCATACTTCAGCTCTAACTCCCTAAAAAGTAGAAAAGCCAACTTTAAAATTGTTTAGGACCAGTTTTTCCATTAGCAATGTGATAAACAGATAGAGCCTTGCCTATCTAATGTTTTCACTTCCCTAAATCTGCCATCATTTCATATTTAGCACCTTCTGTCTCCTCTAGGCAACATTGAAAATTCACACAGATTTGTAAATCAAAATCTTTGGGGACTTGTGTTCTGTCCTTATTCAAACTAAAGCCAGAGATACTGAAGATGGGATTCTGACCCTTTGGTTTATTTGGGTTTCCTATAATTACCATTTGCATCCTTCTATCTTGTTCATCTAAGCCCTAGGGATGTGGACATGTTGCTTTCCTTTTCTTCAGTGATAGCTAAATTTGGTAGTATCTACCCAGAGAATACTACTGGAACAGAAAGTAGGATGCTGAACTCTTCTCATTGTGGCAAACCCCTTGCCTTATATTTGCCCTAAAGCTGTAAAAAACATGCTTAAGTTGAAAAATAAAAACAGGAGCTGTTGGTGTTCTACTAGCAACAATTTTACCTCTCTTTATGTGAGAAAAAAAAGAAGGTATAAGATGCCAGATAAATGAGTCCTAGCTATCACCATTCATACCTAACATTTCCATATCAGAGTCACAAAATGTACCTCTTGTCTGTTTTCACTGCTAACCCTCCATAGGACACCTCTCCCAGCCCCAGATCCTACCCAATATGTTCTGACTCCTGTTTTTGAGGGACAACCTGTGACTCCTAGTTATCATGAGAGCTCATGCATTATCAATAGTTTCTTCCAATTTATTTTCACACCTTTCACTCTTCGCTCATGAATTGTTTATTGCAGACAGAGTTTCCTTGCTCAGTCACCCCTCCTAAGATCTTATTTCTCTGGAATTCATCTCATTAATAAACTTAAACTTTGCTGTTCATGGTACCTATATTTTATATCTGAATGTGTATGCCATTGCTTGGAGCACTGTGCATCCTGAGGAGAAGCAGAACATTGAGCCAATACACTCGGAGGCCAGAACTTTAACTTTTCTGAAACTCTTTAATCAAATATTGAGTTATATTCCATGGTTGTATGAAGAAATGATCACAAATTAATGCCAAACCTAGTGGGTAAAATTTGGTGAGGCTTAGAAACAAAGTTTGAAAAATATGCTTTTAAACACAGAAATAAAATTCTAAAAAGTCACAGAACACCCTAACCATCTGACCGTAGCAGTAATGAGCAGGATGGAAATATGGTACCTTTGTGATACCATAACTTCACAACAGCACTTCTGTAGTAATACTATGAGATACAAGTCATCTGGATCTGATAAATTAGAGCTATTAAATTGTAGAAGATGGGACCTTTTATGAAATATTTATATCCTTCAAAGTTACCAAAATTTTGAGAGACAAAAGAAGATCCAGAACCATTGTAGATAAAGCAGGCCAAGGATCAGGACAGGAAGTATCTCAGAAATCTTTTCCTACACATCTCTAGAGATCACAGCTATGACAATCAACTCTACTCTAGTACTACATGACATTATTGCCTGATTCTGACCACACAGTTGTCTGCAGGTGATGATAATTGTCTCAGGAAACATAAAATGACTCACTGAGCTAAACAAATAAGATATTTACTAAGAAATATATTTAATTTGTGTTTTATCTTAAACTATTCTCCAGTGCTTTAAAACCATATATGTATAGAAAACTAAATACAATTCAGTAAAGATTTCACAAATTATAAATTTAGTTTAAAGTTTTATAGACTCTCAAAGGACTTTTAAAATGTTTTTCTTAAGCATGAAATTTCTTTTGTCAGGTAAGATTTCTAATGATAAAATGAGATCCATCCTGATAAAATACCACATTCTTTGTTTTCTTTTCATTTGTATCTTGGTAGAATTAGTATGTATTACTCTACAGTACAATGAAAAATGACTTTGACCTCAACACTACACAATCTATTTGTTTCATGATAGCTGTACAAATTTGTTATCTTCATGGCTCATACAATTATTTTTCTGTGAGATGCATCAATATTAAAGTTCCTTAACTATTACATTTACAGTGAAGATAATTTTTAAAGACTAACATGTGGAGCCACTTGACATAGAATTTTATGTGAGCTTTAGTTCTGGGTTCCTGATGTAGTAAAATGTTTCATTTTACAATTAATGTGTTAGGTCATATGGTCTGGTGAGGAAACACTGAGCATCTGTGTTTCCATATGTTGTCATTTATCTCACTATGTTAGAATATCCTGGGTAAGTTTTTGTTTGTTTTAATATATGAGCATAATAACTTTGGGAAAGACAAAGTTACTGGGTAACATCACTAATCAAGTACATGTGTATATGGGCAGAGAACAATGTCGCTGCTATTCAAAGTCACAAATTAATACAGTTGAGCCAATCAATTGGTTCAGAGATACTAAAGGCATAGAAAAAAGAACAAAACACCATGTTCTAGAGTATGTCACTAGATCATGCTTTCCAAAGCATTATTCCATGATAACTAGACCTCAAAGATCTTAGCCAAGCATGGTCCAGTGGACTGGACCAGTGAAGTTTACATTCTGTAGAGAAGGAGGTAAGCCAGTATTCATTCAAAGTATATCCTTCAAAAATATTATCTTCTGTCCCTAAACATTTTTTAACAATCGTTTTTTATTTGATATATTCTTTATTTATATTTCAAATGATTTCCCGTTTTCTGGCTCGCCACTCCCCGTCTTTTTTCTTTTTCTCTTTTTTCTTTTTTCTCTTCCTTTCCTTCCTTCCTTCCTTCCTTCCTTCCTTCCTTCCTTCCTTCCTTTCTTTCTTTTGTTTTTTCTTTCTTTCTTTCTTTTCTTCTTTCCTTTTTGTTTCTTTCCCTTTTTTCTTCTTTTTTAATTTTATATATTTTTATTTACATTTCAAATGATTTCCCCTCTTCTAGAACCCCATTCCCCAAAAGTCCCATCAGCCCCCTTCCCTCCCCCTGTTTTCCCACCCAACCCTTCTCACTTCCCTGTTCTGGTTTTGCCCTATACTGCTTCACTGAGTCTTTCCAGAACAAGGGGCCACTCCTCCGTTCTTCTTGTACCTCATTTGGATGTGTGGATTATGTTTTGGGTATTTTCCAGTTTTCTAGGTTAATATCCACTTATTAGTGAGTGCATACCATGATTCATCTTTTGAGTCTGGGTAACCTCACTTAGTATGATGTTTTCCAGCTCCATCCATTTGCCTAAGAATTTCATGAATTCATTGTTTCTAATGGCTGAATAGTACTCCATTGTGTATATATACCACATTATTTGCATCCACTCTTCTGTTGAGGGATACCTGGGTTCTTTCCAGCTTCTGGCAATAATAAATAGGGCTGATATGAACATAGTGGAACATGTATCCTTATTACATACTGGGGAGTCTTCTGGGTATATGCCCAGGAGTGGTATAGCAGGAACTTCTGGAAGTGAGATGCCCAGTTTTCAGAGGAACTGGCAAACTGATTTCCAGAGTGCTTGTACCAATTTGCAAACCCACCAGCAGTGGAGGAGTGTTCCTCTTTCTCCACATCCTCGCCAACATCTGCTGTCTCCTGAATTTTTAGTCTTAGCCATTCTGACTGGTGTAAGGTGAAATCTCAGGGTTGTTTTGATTTGCATTTCCCTAATGACTAATGAAGTTGAGCATTTTTTAAGATGCTTCTCTGCCATCAGAAGTTCTTCAGGTGAAAATTCTTTCTTTAACTCTGTAGTCCATTTTTTAATAGGGTTATTTGGTTTTCTGGAGTCTAACTTCTTGGGTTCTTTATATATATTGGATATTAGCCCTCTATCTCATGTAGGGTTAGTGAAGATCTTTTCCCAATTTGTTGGTTGCTTATTTGTCCTTTTGATGGTGTCCTTTGCCTTATAGAAACTTTGTAATTTCATGAGGTCCCATTTGTCAATTCTTGATCTTAGAGCATACTCTATTGGTGATCTGTTCAGAAACTTTCCCCCTGTACCAATGTCCTCAAGGGTCTTCCCCAGTTTCTTTTATATTAGCTTCAGAGTGTCTGGCTTTATGTGGAGGTCCTTGATCCATTTGGAGTTGAGCTTAGTGCAAGGAGACAAGGATGGATCAATTCACATTCTTCTGCATGCTGACCTCCATTTGAACCAGCACCATTTGTTGAAAAGGCTATCTTTTTTCCATTGGATGTTTTCAGCCCCTTTGTCGAGGATCAAGTGGCCATAAGTGTGTGGGTTTATTTCAGGATCTTCAATCCTGTGCCATTGATCTGCTGCCTGTCACTGTACCAATACCATGCAGTTTTTAACACTATTGCTCTGTAGTATTGCTTGAGGTCAGGGATACTGATAACCCCAGAATTTCTTTTATTGTTGGGAATAGTTTTAGCTATCCTGGGTTTTTTGTTATTCCAGATGAATTTGAGGATTGCTCTTTCTAACTCTGTGAAGAATTGAGTTGGGATTTTGATGGGTATTGCGTTGAATCGGTATATTGCTTTTGGCAAAATGGCCATTTTAACTATATTAATCCTGCCAATCCATGAGCGTGGGAGGTTTTTCCATTTTTTTGAGGTCTTCTTCCATTTCCTTCTTCATAGTCTTGAAGTTCTTGTCATACAGATCTTTCACGTGTTTGGTAAGAGTCACCCCAAGGTACTTTATAATGTTTGTGGCTGTTGTGAAGGGGGTAATTTCCCTAATTTCTTTCTCAGCCTGCTTATCCTTTGAGTATAGGAAAGCCACTGATTTGCTTGAGTTGATTTCATAACCTGCCACTTTGCTGAAGTTGTTTGTCAGCTGTAGGAGTTCTCTAGTGGAGTTTTTTGGGTCACTTAGGTAGACTATCATATCATCTGCAAATAATGATAGTTTGACTTCTTCCTTTCCAATTTGTATCCATTTGACCTCCTTATGTTGTCTAATTGCCCGAGCTAGTACCTCAAGTACAATATTGAAAAGATAAGGAGAAAGGGGCAGCCCTGTCTAGTCCCTGATTTTAGTGGGATTGCTTCAAGTTTCTCTCCATTTAGTTTGATGTTGGCTACCAGTTTGCTATATATTGCTATTACTATGCTTAGGTATGGGCCTTGAATTCCTGTTCTTTCCAAGACTTTTATGTATGAAAGGATGCTGAATTTTGTCAAATGCTTTTTCAGCATCCAATGAAATGACCATGTGGTTTTTTTCTTTGAGTTTGTTTATGTAGTGGATTGCATTGATGGATTTCCATATATTGAACCAACCCTGCATCCCTGGAATAAAGCCTACTTGATCATGGTGGATAATCGTTTTGATGTGTTCTTGGATTCGGTTGGCAAGAATTTTATTTAGTATTTTTGCATCAATGTTCATAAGGGAAATTGGTCTGAAGTTCTCTTTCTTTGTTGGATCTTTGTGTGGTTATGGTATCAGCGTAATTGTGGCTTCATAGAAGGAATTGGGTAGTGTACCTTCTGTTTCTATTTTGTGGAATAGTTTGAAGAGTATTGGTGTTAGGTGTTCTTTGAAGGTCTGATAGAATTCTGCACTGAAACTATCTGGTCCTGTGCTTTTTTTTGGTTGGAAGACTTTCTATGACCCCTTCAATTACTTTAGGGGTTATGGAACTGTTTAGATGATCTATTTGGTCCTGATTTAATTTTGGTATTTGGTATCTGTCAAGGAAATTATCCATTTCCTTGAGATTCTCCAGTTGTGTAGAGTATAGGCTTTGGTAGTAGGATCTGATGATTTTTTGGATTTCCTCAGTTTCTGTTTTCATATCCCCCTTTTCATTTCTAATTTTGTTAATTTGGATACTTTCTCTATGCCCTTTGGTCAGTCTGGCTAAGGGTTTATCTATCTTGTTGATTTTCTCAAAGAACCAGCTCCTGGATTCCTTGATTCTTTGTATGGTTCTCTTTGTTTCCACTTGATTGATTTCAGCCCTGAGTTTGATGATTTCCTGTCTTCTACTCCTCCTGGGTGCATTGGCTTCTTTTTGTTCCAGGGCTTTCAGGTGTGTCATTAAGCTGCCAGTGTATGGTCTCTCCATTTTCTTTTTGGAGGCACTCAGGGCTATGAGTTTTCCTCTTAGCACTGCTTTCATTGTGTCCCAAAGATTTGGGGATGTTGTGCCTTCATTTTCATTAAATTATAAAAAGATTCTGATTTCTTTCTTTATGTCTTCTTTGGCCAAGGTGTCATTGAGTATAGTATTGTTCAGCCTCCATGTGTATGTGGGCTTTCTGTTGTTTTTGTTGCTATTGAAAACCACTCTTACACCATAGTGATCTGATATGAGGCATGGGATTAGTTCGATCTTCTTATATTTGTTGAGATCTGTCTTGTGATCAATTATATGGTCGATTTTGGAGAAAGTACCATGAGGTGCTGAGAAAAAGGTATATTATTTTGCTTTAGGGTGAAATGTTCTATAAATATCAGTCAAATCCAATTGGTCCAAAGCTTCAATTAGTTTTACTGTGTCCCTGTTTAGTTTCTGATTTCCTGCTTGGTCCATTGAGGAGAGTGGTGTGTTGAAGTCACCCACAATTATTGTGTTAGGTGAAATGTGTGCTTTGAGCTTTAGTAAAGTTTCTTTTACGAATGAGGGTGCCCTTGCATTTGGCTCATAGATGTTCAGAATTGAAAGTTCTTGGTGGATTTTTGCTTTGACCGGCAAGAAGTGTCCCTCAGTGTCTGTTTTGATGACTTTAGGTTGAAAGTGAATTTTATCTGATATTAGAATGCCTACTCTGGCTCGTTTCCCAAGACCATTTGCTTGTAAAATTGTCTTCCAGCCTTTTACTCTAAGGTAGTTTTTGTCTTTGACATTTTGGTGTGTTTCCTGTATGCAGCAAAATGTAGGGTCCTGTTTCCTTACCCAGTCTATTAGTCTATGTCTTTTTATTGGGGAATTGAGTCGATTGATGTTAAGAGATATTAAGGAATAGTGATTATTACTTCCTGTCATTTTTGATGTTATTTTTATATTTGGGTGGATATCTTCTTTTGAGTTTGATGAAGGAAGTTTACTATCTTGCTTTTTCCAGTGTGTAGTTTCCCTCCTTGTATTGGAGTTTTCCTCCTATTATTATTTGCAGAGCTGGGTTTGTGGAAAGATATTGTGTAAATTTGGTTTTCTCATGGAATGTCTTGGTTTCTCCATCTATTGTGATTGAGAGTTTTGCTGGGCATAGTAGTCTTGGCTGACATTTGTGTTCTCTTAGAGTCTGCATGAGATCTGCCCAAGATCTTCTAGCTTTCATGGTCTCTTGTGAGAAGTCTGGTGTGATTCTGATAGGTCTTCCTTTATATGTTACTTGGCCATTTTCTCTTGTTTAGTGCATTTGGGATTTTAATTATTATGTGGCGAGAGGTATTTCTGCTCAGGTCCAGTCTGTTTGGAGTTTTGTAGGCTTCTTGAATATTCATAGGCATCTCTCTCTTTAAGTTGGGAAAGTTTTCTTCCATAATTTTGTTGAAGATATTTGCTGGCCCTTTCAGTTGTAAATCTTCACTCTCATCTATACCTATAATCCTTAGGTTTGGTCTTCTCATTGTATCCTGGATTTCCTGGATGTTCTGGGATACAAGCTTTTTGCATTTTGCATTTTCTTTGACTGTTGAGTCAATAGTTTCTATGGTATCTTCAGCATCTGAGATTCTTTCTTCCATCCATTGTATTCTGTTGTTTATATTTGCATCTATGGCCCCTGATTTCTTCTCGAGGTTTTCTATCTCCAAAGTTGTCTCCCTTTGTGATTTCGTAGTTGTTTCTACTTCTGTTTTTAGATCCAGGATGGTTTTGCTCAGTTCCTTCATTTGTTTGTTTGTGTTTTCCTGTAATTCTTTAAGAGATTTTTGTGTTTCCTCTTTCATGACTTCTTCCTGTTGCCTCACATTCTCCTGCATTTCTTTAAGTTTTTTGTGTGTGTGTGTGTGTGTGTGTGTGTGTGTGTGTGTGTTTCTTCTTCATTGGCTTCTATCTCTTGAGCCTTATTCTCCTGCATGTCTTTAAGTGATTTTTGTGTTTCCATTATACGGCTTTCTAGCTTATTCATGTTCTCCTGTATTTCTTTAAGAGATTCATTTATGTCCTTTTTGTGTTCTTCTAGCAGCATCATTTCCAGTGATTTTAAATCCAAATCTTGTTTCTCTGGTGTGTTGGCATAACCAGGATTGCTGATGTTGGAGAGTTTGGTTCAGATGCTGCCATATTGCCTAGATTTCTGTTAATAGTGTTCCTGCATTTGCCCTTTGCCATCTTGTTCTCTGGAGTTAGTTGGTCTTGTCTCTGGCTGGTATTTGAGCCTCCTGGGGGGCTCTGGGGCTATTTCTGCAACACTGGATGGCTGGGTTTCCCCGGTGGCAGATTGCTGATGTGCTGTCCTCCTCTTGGTTGCCCTTGCAGCCCTAGTGTGATTTCCCCCAGATTGTGTCTGTGAACCAGATGGTGCCCGTTTGCTCCTTCAGGGAGTGCTGAAGGGTGTATGCTGTGGGGACCTTTTCTGTGTGCTGATCACTCTGCTGGGCAGCCGATCTCCTAACTGGGTTGGTGCACACAAGGCTAGCCTAGCTGCTCAGGCCCTGAGTTTAGGAAAAAGCCTGGGAGGACAAGGTCATAGCAAAGTTCCCCTAGGGCTATGACTGTTAATTGGGTCTCTCAGGTGGCCAGGATGGCCTTGTGTACACTACCTGAAAGTGCCAGGAGAGTCTGCTGGGCTAACAACCTCCTGGCTGGGTTGACACACAGATGGCCCACTGAGCAGCCCAGTTCTTGGGGTCAGTCCAGGGCCTGTTGGGGCCTAGACCCCTGCTATGTTAGCCTAGGGCTATGCCTGCTAGCCAGATTTGCATGCTAGAGCTCTCTGGTGTCCTGTAGGTAAAATGGTGGAGGGCGCGCCAGGCCCAGGCAAAAAACTCCTGGCTGGGTTGGCACCCTGATGGCCCCCCGAACAGCCCAGGGCCTGGGTGCAGGCCAACGCCCATCGGGCTTAGACACCCGCGATGGGTTATGTTTGCAAACCTCAGTCTGGCTGATCTCTCTGGAGTCCGAGAACCAAGATGGAGGTGAGTCTCTCATGACTGGCGGGAGGCAGAGTTCTGAAGTGGCTTCTGTGTGGTGGAAGGCACCGTAAATCCGGCACTGCTTGCAGCCCGGCTTGCCAGCGATGGCCAGTGGTCTTGGGCGCAGGGCCTGCCTGGACCCTGTTACCTTGGTTCCACTGCTGATGGCCCTTCAGCTGTACCAGCCACTGCTGCCACTGCCACCACTGGCACTGCCGCCCTCGTCCCTAAACATTTAAAAGATATAAATGCACCATAGAAATTGTCTATTTAATGAGAAATTCTATAAAAAGTTTCAAATTATTGTCCTGGTATTAAAACACCGTACTTATTACTGCAGATGAGAAACAAATATCGCATTTGCCAGTTTCCTTTAATCTAATTAAAATTCACTGCTAATTTGTACATTTAAAAAGAATTACAGGTACACAAGGTTGAAAAGATAAAGTGAACTTTGTGTTCTGAACTTTGAATAAAGTGTAAAAATAATATATTCTCCTGTTGAAATAATTAAAGGGAAGAAACTAAGGGGAAAAGTCATTAATGGAAGAAATAGAGTGTCAGAGAGAAGCCATAAACCATACTTGCATGATAGATTCCAGTATTTTCAGTGTTAATGGCACAATCTTCATACCAAATCATTACTCTTATAAAAGAGAAAACAAGTTTTGCTTCCAAGGATAAGCAAAATATTTCTGTGCATCAGAGCCAAGACAGAACAAAAGCAGAAGAGTCAAGTCACTACCATTTTTACAAATTTATAAAATCATAAGTACCTCAGTTCATGAAAGGAAATCTTAGGAAATACAGAGTTTTGTAAAATAATTGTAAACTTTGGAAAAAGCAATTCATTTATTATATCAAATATATTTAAGAATGCAATCCAATAATTGGGTTCAGTTATCATCCTGAGAATATTATTTTCTTCAAGAAAAGATGCAATCCCTTTTAATGCCTACAGATTATCAGAATATGGACATAGTATTTAAATGATTATTTGTTAAAAATTATCAAACATGTAGTAGAGAGTGTAAACAGAAAAAATGGAAGGCTAAAGTGAGGGCATATGGCTGGGATCCAGCTTAGAGGTAGCAATGCTAATGAGGTTATAGACACAGTCAATATTTCTAAATCTCAGGAAAACACATTACATATGACATCTGGGCATAAGCAGGAAGAAGAAGAAGAAGAAGAAGAAGAAGAAGAAGAAGAAGAAGAAGAAGAAGAAGAAGAAGAAGAAGAAGAAGAAGAAGAAGAAGAAGAAGAAGAAGAAGAAGAAGGAAGGCAAAGAAAGAAGAAAGGAGGAGGAGAAGGAGGAAGAGGAGGAGGAGGAGAAGAAGAAAATGGAGAAGAAGGTGGAGACAGCAGCCATTGGATATACAGATACCCTTCAACTCTAGATTATAGATCAAATATTATCATGGTTGAGGCATAATTAAAAGTCCTTAAATCTTTGTTAGTGAAAATTTTACATCATTTTTTACAAAAGTTTAAACAGAATATAAATTAATATGACTTTTTATTATGCTGCATTAGCTCTTTAAAAATAGACTATCCATGGTATGTTATCGTCAAAGTCATTCTTTTCATTTCTAAACTTTTAGTTGCATAGTTATAGAACTGAGGCACATTCATATACTCTACCTCCATATATTCTATACTGTACTGTTTCTGAGGGAGGGGCAAGAAAAGAAAGAGCAGAGGATCCACAAGGAAGGTAGGAAGAGAAAATTCTAGCACAAGAAATGGCAACCAATGTTCATTTTTCTTTCAAAAGCTACATGTAATCCAATTTAATAGGGGTAGGTACTGCTTGGTGGAACAATCTAAGAACTCAAATTTTGTTCCACACTTCTGTTTCTCATGGAGGCACAAGATCAAACTGACTTCAGTATTATGTCTATAGTCTAGTTCTTCAGTAGAAGGAAAGGAATGTGGGAATAAAGCAGTTTTTCTCTAAGGAAGTGAAGAGTGCATGTTACCCATATCACGTATTTCTTTTTCATTGATGAAATTTTATCTACCCAATATTAATTCAATAGGAGGCTAGGTTGGGAAGTATCTTGCTGAAAACCCCTTGTAATATTTAAATCATGAAATTTATTTTTACAGTGTATTACATAATAAAATGGGATAAAGATATGTTAACTTCTAAATATTTATTATTAGTTCTATTTGATGTTACATTTTTGGAAGAAAGAAAAAAGACCTTAATACTTTGCTAATATTTACTATTCAAATCTAAAGAGGCATATACCATTTTCTTAAATACTTAAAAGTATCTGTGGCATGAGCTAGCATAACACTTGAGTAAAGAAATCACTTGCATCAATAATTTTCAAAATTTAATGAGCATACAAACTACTTGAAGACCTTGAGGTCTGGAGTGGAACTTGAAATCTACATTTAAAGCAAAACCCATGCTTCTGGTCCATGTGCCTGTTCTTTAAAGGATGGCAGAAGCACTAAAATTGAAGCAACCAACAGATGAAAATCAGAAGTTAAATGGCCATAGTTTGGTTCACTAAGCATAGTTCCTACAGGCAACTGAGGACTAATATTTTCTATTGTCTTTACTGTTGTAAGGCCATTGTATTCCTCCAAGAACTTCAGGTCATCATAAGATGAAAATTTGCATGACATCTCCTCTATTACAGCCTTGTGGGGGAACATTAAGACGCAAAATTAATGAGGAAAACGGAATATCATGATTAATATAAGCTTGGCTTATTAAGGTAAACTATAATCATACACCTGCCTATGCCATGTACCAGAATTCTACAGACACCAATTGCAATCATTTGTTTGATACATTAGACTCCTGAATATGGAAAAGTATCTGCAAGCTTTGTAAAACAAGTCAGTTAAAATCACCACCTAATTGACAATTTAAAACAGAAATAGAATCCTAAAGGGTCCTTTTATTGGATTGCCTAGCAACATCTGAAAGATATGACTTGGATATCCTGAATAATTTCCCAAACTCTATGGTTTAATGATAGAGTATCTGGCAGCCTCCTTTAATCAGGGAACATGGGTGGTTAGGGTGCAATAAAGCCCATTAAAACTGTGAGAAGTGCTCTTCCAGAAAGATCTAGTGTTGCACAGTTGTTAAGTATCACATTAGATTTGTCCTCAAAATTTAAGAAGATAGGTCTATTTTTCATTCACTTGTGGACAGACACTGCAGAAATGACATAAGCTACAGTTTTTTCTACTATCTGGGTAAGATATATATCAGGAAAATATTCATTAATGAGAAAGAATTGTCCAAATACTATTGTATATGTTTAAGTAGACTATCTGGCAACTGTACTCTGTTATAGAAATGTACTGATTATTTCAATCTTGGTTATACTTTTCTGCTGAGTATGTAAGACCAGGGAGGTACCAGAAATTAATATTTTCCTTTTGTACTTTCAAGGTCAATCAAAGATGAGTCCTCAAAAGTCACTTGGGCTTCTGAGGAAGATCAGGATACTCTTACCAGTTTTCTATTTATGAAAGGATAAGTCAAGCTCTTGTTTGACCTGTCTGGATTCCCTTGGAAGCACTGAAAAAAATCTATCCTCTGTGTTGACCCTCCTCTTTGTAGACTGTATGATGGTTTTAATTAAATGGGTTCTCCAAGGCCTCCCTAAACAAGAGGGCATTGACTTTCCACAGTTTCAGAATGTGTTTAAAGATGGCCTACAGTACAGTGAGACCTCATTGATCTTGGAGGGCACTGGGGACAGGGAACATTCTCTCCTTAATACTTCTGACTACATTACACTAGCCTCCAAGTATGGTTATCAAACACCCAAGGTAGTTATACTAGTTGGGTCATTAAACTGTTGAAGTTTTGTCTTTTACTATGTATTATAATGCTAATATTGGCCATCAAGATCTGGTAGTTTCAGCAACAAGGAGATAAGCACAAATTCCCAGTGATGCTATGTGACCTTGCTCCTTAATTTAAAACTATTGGTTGAATAAAAATGACTTCAGATTTCTCTTCTTGGCAGAAGAGAGATAGGCGGCTTCAGTTCCTGGGCTTGGAGTCTGAGGTATGGCCACACAAGGAAGAGAGAGAGAGAAGGAAGAGAAAGGAAATAATGCCATGATGTAGGGGAATCATGAAAACATGGCCATGAGGGCTGGCCAACTGGAGTAAGAGTGGCCCAGGCAGATCATAATAAATTATATCTCAGGGTTAATGATAGGGAAGTAGGCAATATAGCTTAGAGGGCAGATATCTGCCTGACTGTAGTGCTTTAAAGGCTTAATACAAATGTAAAGTTTTATGCCATTTTTCTGGGATGTGAAATTAAATATTCATTACAATATGGAACTACTGTATAATATTGCAGTAACAAAATCCTTTTAAGCAAACTTTTATTGGACGTACATTTTAGACAGTACTTGCTGTTGTTGATATTTGACCTTAGAAACTTTAGTACCAATCACACCATCACTATGTTGTATCCTTTAGATTTCTTAAATAGCTAATTTAGAACTTTATAACTTGAATAGCTTTCTACTTTATTTTCCATTCTGGAATCATCTATTTATCATTACCTTTGTATATGGATTTTTGTTTACTAAAAATGATTTCCATTTTTAAATTCTTATAACATTGTTTCTAACTTTTTAATATAAAACATAGTAGAACTATTAAATGAATTTACTGTCTTCTGTGAGAATTTTCTCCTTCAAAGGCAGGGGCAGGCGGAAGACTAAGTAATGTCTATACCTTTCTCATAAGGTTCCAAATCCTAACAAGAGTTTAATAAGATTAAACCTACAGAAACAATGAGTTCACTGGGCATACATACAAAGAATGTAAGGATTTTCTGATAGGAGTGTGGTGACCCAGCTGCACCAAGAAATCTTTATTCAGTGTGTGTAAGTGCTTTTTATAACTCACAAAGATAGATTTCCACTTCTTTATCCTTTAGAAAAAAACTTTTTTTAAATTTAAAAATTGTTGAAATGGCCTTCTCTTTTGAGAATAAGTATTAAAAACTAACAAGTTTCACTGACATTTTAGACTAGCACAACTGAGGATATAAAGATTGTGGGTATTTAAGAAGATAAGCCCTGTGTTCTGAGAGGAAGTTACTAGTTTGGAATCATTTTAATTATTTTTACAAGGAAGGTCCAACTAAAGAAAAGATCTTGAAAAACCCATGTATTCATTTGTTTGTTTTTAAAGAAGCTGTAGTAAAAATAAAGACTTAAAATTATTAAAATGTTTATATATATATGCATAAACATATATATAATTATATATATATACATACAATTTTTATTTATTTATTTTTTTACTTTTTCATTTTACAACCTGACCATTGCCTCTCTCCAGGACAATCTCTCCCACAAGCCTTACCCCCTCCCCTCTCCCCTGCTCCTCTTGGAGGGTGGGTATCCCCCAACCCTGGCACTTCGGGTCTCTACAAGTTTAGGTACTTCCTTTCCTATTGAGGCCAAACAAGGCAACCTGGCTAGAACATACCCGATGCACAGGCAGCAGCTTCTGGGATAGCTCCTGTTCCAGTTGTTCAGGACCCACCTGAAGATCAAGCTGCACATCTACTATATGTGAGAGGGAGGCCTAGGTCCACTCCATATATGTGGAGTGGTTCAGTTGGTGGTTCAGACTCTGAGAGCCCCAAGTGTACAGGTTAGTTAACTCTGTTGGTTTGTCTGTGGAGATCCTATCCCCTTTTGGACACAAAATCTTTCCTATTCTTCCATAAAGTCCCAAGCTCTAGCCACTGTTTGCTGTGGGTGTGTGTATCTGTCTGAGTCAGCTGTTGTGTGGAGCCTCTTAGAGGACAACATATCTGTAGGTTCAGAGGTTCAGTCTATTTTCATCAAAGCAAAGAGCATGACAGCATCCAAGTAGATATGTCACTGGAGGAGCTGGAAATTCTACATCTTATTCTGAAGGCCAACAGGAGAAGACTGTCTCCTACTCATCAATGAGGGCCTGAAATTTACCCCCACAGTGACTCAGTTCCTTCAACAAAATCATACCTACTCCAAAAGGCCTCACTACCTAATAGTACCACTGCCTGGGCCAAACATATTCAAATCACCATAGTCTACTCCCTGGCCCCTATAGTTTTGTTCAAATACTTGAGTCTGTAGGGGCCATAACTAACCATAGCATAATGCAAAATACGTTTAGTCGAACTTCAAAAATCCCATAGTCTATAACAGGTCTCAAAAATGCTAAAAGTCCAAAATCTCTCCTGTGATTCCTGTCATCTCTTAACTGTAATTATTATCAAATTATAAAATCAAAGTCAAAAGGCAGATCACATACCTCCAACATTACAGGATGCACATTACTGTTCCAAAACTTCACAGTGAGGAAATACCGGATCAAAGCAAGATCAATATCATCCTTAGACATAAATAACTGTATCATATAAACTGTGTCAAAACACACACACACACACACACACACACACACACACACACACAAACTAAAACTACAATTACAAAATAAACATCCTGAAACATAGATGTTACCTTCTAAACCTATTTATTTTAAATAAGTATAGTAGTTGCATGAGAGTTCAGTGAAACAGACTTGTCTCCATTTTGGCTGACATTGGTTTCATGAAGTGAGCCAATTGGCCATAGTATATGTATAAGTGGGGTATAAGTACCTGTGGGATCCACACATCTCATAGATAAAATGTAAAATAACTTTTTCTATAAAAAGATACCACTTAGGTCAGCATGGATACAAGAAGAGATGGTACCTATGGTCTAGGCAGGTATGCCAAGACAGCAAAACAAAGAAACAAAGGAAAAGGATGTCATCGACTCTGCTCAAGGAAACTGAGTCCATAGGAGACTGTCACAGCATCTAGAATGATACACAATGTTGGGATAATTTCTTGTGCACTCTCTAGATACATCATATGCCAATAAATAGCTGATGGCCTATTAGCAAAAGGCAAGAAATAGAAGATGGGTGTTCTTTCTGGTAGAAAGACTAGGACTCTGAGAGATAGTCAGAGGCAGAATATTTGTCCTGAACTCTGAGGAAGTCAGGTAGCATGAAACTGAGGCTAAGTAACTAAACATCTGGCAGATATACAAGTTTTACCAGTATATATGTTATGAGAAAGTCAGGAAACAAACCCAAGCTTACAGCATGGGGCTAAGTGTTGTAAATAAATAAGTCTCTGGTTGTTATTCACAAATTAAAGCACAGGTGGTAAAGCCTGAGGTTACAAATCAAGAACTCTCTTAGAAGTGTAGAAGAGACAAGGGAAGGAGAAGGAGATAAAGATGCTCCTAAAGACCTCAAGGCATATTTGTTCTCAGTTTAAGATTTCTTCTCTAATCTCTCTGCAGAATATTACCAGCCTAATTCATTTATGTCAGAAATTGTTTACCAATTAATAGTTCTTAAGGGTGCAATGTCTTCACTTCTCTTATTCTTCTGTTTTCCTTTACCCTCTCACAGAGTCAGAGGGACATCCTGCCTAGGGACAGGGGTTTATAGGACATTCTCCGTAAACATGATTGAGGCTCGAATGGGAGGGCCAAATCCCATCTCTAGAGCCAGCTGCTCAGTGAACTTAAACAGCACAGGACAATTTGTCAGAAGCAGCTGTTGTTCTTCATGGAAGAACAATATCCATCAGTGAGATTAGCATCTGAGACAGAGTTTAGGACATTGAAAGTCTGAGTTGATAAAGCCTGTTAAGCAGAAATGAAGGAATAAAGGGAAGTTCTGAAAGGAAGATAGAAAAGAAACTTGAAGGTGAGGAGTTTTAACTTTTAGCCATTTTGAGTCATGAAACTGAGTCCTTAAGACATTAAAAGTCATTGTGTATTGTATAATTTGTTTTGGCTTCAGACTTCAGCCAACAGGTGAGCGAACACATTCAGATTTGTTTTAAGGTAGGCCAAGGAAATACACGAATGCAGACCATGGACCCCATACATTTAGGGCAGTGTAAGGGTGAGAGTCAATTCTGACAGTCCTCACTGAGAACTACAAAGTGGCAGCAAATGGAAGGTAAGTGAACTGGAACAGGTGTTCCCAATCCCAGTGACCCAGGAAGTCAAAGGCAAGAAGTGAGATGAACACCCAGGGGTCAAAAGTTGAAGGCTGACACACAGAGTCCCCTCAGGATCTAGTTGGATGGTATCCTTCTAGAGTCACTGTAGACAGAACTGGGACCTTATCTTGGTATATGGATATTGGAAATACTTCTGTTGTATATAGAAAAAGGCTTCTGTTTTGGAGCCGAGAAGATATCTGTACCTACTTTAAACAGATGGATGGATGAATGGGAGCCAGAGGCAGATGAGGGAAAGGACCCAAGCTGAACGTACATGGCACACCAATAGAGCCCCACAATGAAGTTTTCACTGCTTAAGTAGGCAGAGGTTGCAAAAGCCAAGGTTTCAGATTATGCCTGGAGTTCAGCTGTTCAGTCCCTAATAAGCCTTAAGATCAAGTAGCCATGATATAGATCAGATAGGATGTGTCTAAATAAAGAGAAAGAGGGAATGAAGTGGGTAAGGGGGAGAAAGTATTGCCCGAAGTTAGGGAGACTAAGGCATAAAACTAGATAGTCTTTTAATCAGATCAATGAATTCATCAGTCTTTCCATGGAGTGAAGACTGTGTGTCCAGGTGCAGGGGGCAGAAAGGAGAACTTTTGAGGTAGAAAATTCCAGATAGAACTTGTTCCCTTGTAGTATTAAAATAGTAAATACCAATGTAAGCTGATAAGTTCACTTACTGGGAACTTTCTGGATCCTACTTGTCTGCAAGTATTATCCGCATGTGAACTTTCTTCATTTCACCTGGGCTTTTAGGTCATTAACCCTTGAGCTAGGTGTCCACATTGAGAATAGTAATAGCAACACAGAAAGCAGCACAAATCAGACAGATGGGATTGGGGCGTGCATAATTGATCCTCTTTTATTGCTGGCCATTAGAATATTTCCTACTTCTGGAACATTCTCCATATCCAGTGACATACCTATGGTTTTTGTTTATATCTAGCTAATATAAAAAATTCAATTCATGCAATGGTTATTGACAATACCTTTTCTTTCCTCAAGTATTGAGCAAGTTACCTTTGTGGAGTTTAACAAACCAGATTAATCTTATTATTAGGTTTATATTCTCTAGGAAAAAATTCCCTTGAATTAGTTTTCCAGTCTAATGATTCAGTTTCTCTTTGCTATTTATTTAGTTAATATCTAAAAGATTTATAGTAATGTTTATGAAAACTTTGAGACATGCCAAGTATTATAAAACTTTGACTTGTTTTATACATTCTCACAGCAAAACAAAGATAATATCTTTATTTTATAGATAAATAATCTTGGACTTAGAGAGGGTAGATGATTTAGTGAATGGAGCAAAACAAACTTTTAGATTTGAATTGAAATTCCCTATAAAAATTAAATTAACTACTCTCAAATTGTGGCATTTTCTTTTTTGAACTTGTCTACTGATAAACCAGCCTGTCCCCATCTTAGGTTTGGAATTCATCACATAGTAAAGACAAACTAGGTTCATTCCTGTTTATGACTGAATCTCTGGTTCTCAAGGATTGAGCTATGCTCCCCTTATAACCTTAACTTAAAATGATTGTGTTTCAGGAAATGGGAACTGTGCTTTTGTTTCAAAAGGTTTTAATAACTTGTTGTGACTCCCTTGTTATGGCTATCTTATTATGACTGACTTGCAATCAGTCTTTGTTTAGGGACTTAATTGCTCAACTTCTGTTCTGCTTCTGTAACCCAACCTATTTTCCTGCAAAATTCCCCATTTGTGAACCTGCTAATCCTGTTCTATAAACTTCCTACCTCACCCTTACCCAATGCTGATCTCCTGAACCCCACCTCTCAGAAGGCAGAGCCCATGTCGGTGAATAATAATAATAATAATAATAATAACAGCTTGGGTTAATTGTTAGCTTAATTGATTTGGCCATGATTTAGTTTGGGGCTATTTTTCCTTGCATATATGAGATAAGCACTACCATTACTTAAATATGTGAAAAAGAAATGCAAAGTAGGAAGCAAAGTTACAACTTTAACAATACATGACAACTGACAGAAAACTTGAGCATGTTTGTCACTGCATGAAAATAGTAGAGCTGGAGAAGGTCTCTGTATGCACTGTGTTGAGGCTCACAAATGGTGAGGCAGTAGTGAGGTGGCAGAAAACATAGGCCACTGTCCTAGAAAGATTTAAAAGACAATTTATGTCACCTTGAGGACAAGGCTTCAGTTGCTGCTCACAGAAATCACAATGGTAAGAGCAAATTAGCTAAGGTTCTCTCCACTGAAAAACAATGAGGAGGGGGGGAGAGGGGGGGAGAGAGAGAGAGGGAAGGAGAGAGAGAAGGGGGGAGATGGCCTATGGAATTATTCCATTAAAAAATTGGCAGGGAGAACCAATCAATTCAATGTTCAATGAACAAAGAAATTTTGCTTTTCCAATGTTGCCAAGTCATCTGGCATTGAAACAATCATTTATAACACAAGCACAGATAGAAGCAAAATCAGGTTTGACAGAGCAAGCTTCCTAAAGAAATATACAGCATAGGTATTAGCATAAGAAGGGCTCCAGTGCCTACATTCCAGGGCTCCAGACATTGTCAAGAGTATCATATTTTCAAAGAGAAGATTAAGATTTAGGTAAGGCTGCAGCAATGGTATAAAGCTACAGTGCCAAGGAGAGTGACTAAGGCAGTAGCTCAGTTTAAGAATCAAGGTTCTTTGCTGAACTAGGGAAGGCTGAAAGAAGCTGAGGAGAAGGCCTACCCTGTAGGAGGACCAGCAGTCTCAATTAATCTGAACCTATGAGATCCCTCAAACACTGGGCCACCAAACAGGAAGCCTACACCAGCTGATATTGAGGCCCCCACTACACATACTGTAGAGAACTGCCAGGTTTGTGTTCATTCAGAGATGATGCACCTAACTCTCCAGAGCCCTGGAGTTTAGAGGTCAGGTGGGGTGTGGGGTGGGGACATCTATGTGGAGGCAGGGGTTGGGGAGGAGGATGGGATGTGAAACAGTCAGAGGGTGGATAGGGATGGGGGAATAAAATATGGAGTATAAAAAAATAAATTAATTAAAGAAAAAGAATCAAGGTTCTGACTCTCAGAAGACAAGTGTCCCTTCAAGACACACACCACAGGTGTGAGACAGCACATCTCAGCAGCAGAATGTCTTATGTTCTGAACAGATGACACAGCTTGGTCCTGAGGCATAGTCTTTGACTAAGGAAGAGATTGGTTAAATTTGTTTCTTATGTAAAGGATGAGTAGGTTTGGGAAAAGCAAATGACAAATTTTCTATGAAATAGAACCTCTAGATCTATCATCTACAATAACTTATAAATTACTTGTAAGTCACTAATAAACTACCTTCCCTGTCTTCCAAATATAAGCCATTAATGACAAACTATATCTTTCTATATATTTTCTGATGGAATTTTTTTCCTTCTTCATTCATTTAAAAATATGTTCTTTACATATATTCCTCTTATATACTACAGCGTGTGCACACACACATCCTGTCTTGCTTTTAAATTATATTGAGGGATGACATATCAGTTTAATAATGTTAAACAATAAGTTTAACAAGCATCTCCATTTATGAAAGTTAGTGTTGTACTGATCAATGCCCTTACATTGAATATAAATGATTTTTTTCATCTTCCTATTATAGTCTTTTATTTGTTTAAAAAGTGTTCTGGATATTTACTGAGAGTTACTTATATTTCAAGATTATTTTTTTATTATTTAAATTATATGTATATGTTTACCTTTGTGCATATATGTGTTAATGTGCAAGTTATTACAGAGCCTAAAGGCATTGTATCCCCTAAAGATGGAGGTAGAGCTTGTTGTAAACCTCCAGGAATGATGAAAACAACCCAGGTCTTTTGTGGCACTAATGTGAACTCTTAACTGATGAGCCATCTCCATAGCCCCTTGAGAATTGTCTCTAATTTCACTTTTCTAAGAATCAAAAAGAAGTACATAAAGGCTTTGTTTTGTTTTTCTATAGAACATTGATAAGCAGGCTTTTGTCTACTAAAATTCAGTCTCATGGGTATGGATTTGTGTGCATACACTGGAAATACAAAGATGTAAAAGATGCTATAACTGTTTATCAAGAAGCTCAGAGTCTATTCTGGTTCAAGGGAAAGAGACTTATCCAAATAACTATAATACACATGCCTACTGATGAATGCCTGAAAAAAACCCTATAAACATCTCTTGTGGGAACAAAAAGGATAAAAGTATTTAATTAATTGAGTTTAGGGGTATTATGAAGGAGAGATTTGCAAAGGATGTGACATTTGAGTTTTACCTTAGAGGATAGCTATTCAAGAAACCAGAGAAAGAAAATCAAAGGGGAGAGATGGAACAAAATATTTTGGGCAGAGGAAGGGTAGAATCTAAACCTTAAATTGCATGTTTTATTCAAGGATTAGAAATAGAAGCCTATATGTAGAAACTCGAGGGGCAAAATGAAGAGAAGAACTGTGGGAGGTCATAGATTTTATTATTAGAGGCATTGAATGCTCTAATGGGGTTTTAATTTTAGTCCCTAGGAAATGGAGGCCCATATAAATAGGACTCATATAATGAGGAGCCAATTAGGAGAATGTTAATGACCAATTCTTGAATGCTAAAATCTCACTGCTACAACTAGAAAATGTATACTGAGGAAGCACTATATACTCCTTAACAAAGTTGTTTGACTTTTAAACTGTGAAATTGATTTGTGAAACACGAAAAATTGTGTAAGAAATACTTATTATCTTGTACAAAAGAGTATTTTCTAACTGATGCAGAAGAAAAATACAAAACAACCATGGAAGAAAGCAAAATGGAACATCCTCAGATCACAGAGCTGAAAGAGCTTTCCTAGGCTCTGCATGACTAACATGATTTAAGATTTGTGTTTGAGATCATGACTTTAAAGTAATTAGAGCTACAGGAAAATGAATATATTTTAGGAAAGACAAATCAATAGTTTTTAATATTATGGCACAGATGCTTTGATTTTGGGTACTCAAATTTCTCAACTTCCTTTAGAATTAAGAGCATATGTAACTAAGACATGTCTAAGGAAACAGGACTGGAGTTCTGTGCACCTTTTTCAAATATATCAAAAGGCCATTCTGTCTTTGTACCTTGAACTCCTTTTACCACTTAATGAAAATGGCAGCCCCACAGAAGCAGATGCCAAAGGAGATGCCTTAGTTTATGGGTTAGACACCTGAGATCAAGGCATATTCATTTAGCGTTAATTGCCCTTTCTTCTTCTACTAGGTTTTATATTTGTCTGCTGTTTACCTTGCCATCATTGAGGTCTTGGGTTTAAAATTACTACAACACAAACATTAGAATACAGTTATAAAGATTATGTTACTAACATCTATGAGAAGAAAAGAAACATGTCTGAAAATTGACACAGAGAAGAAATGTCCAAGTTAGAAATGCAAGTAGAATTGTACATACCTTTTGGAGAGAGAGGAATATATATATATATATATATAATTATATATATATAATTTCAATTATGTTCTAGGGTTTTTGGATCCATATAACTATAAAAATGATACTCTATATTATTATTGTAGTTGGTAGCTGATGATTGTGGTCTATACAGATTGATTTCTAAGTTGAGATAAGAAATGTGGTGAAACAAAAATTTACTGGAATCTACATTCCTGCTAAAAGGAGAGAGAAAACTGTCTGACTATGACACAAGTCTTAAATACCCATAGTGTTTTCCATTTCTGTTTCAACTCCTGGGAAACAGAGACATAACAAATGGTCATACTGAAATAGATTAGTCTAACTAATGATTGCTTCAAACACAAAATTATGATCAGTTTTTTTTCCTTTTTCCCCTCACAGGTCTAATAACAGCATAATAATAAGACAATATCATAATTATGATGTTATCAGCAAAAAGTGATCATTTAGTAAGCCTGGCACCCAACCACTTCTTCCCTAGATTAACTGCTGAAGCAAGTGGGAAGGTCAGTCAAGCAGTGGCTGACCATGCCAGTCAAGACAACCTTGACTAAGAAAGGGCAGTAATTTTAACAAGCTGTGTTAAGGAAATTGAATCTTCCCTCAGTGTGTCAAAGGAGGTGAATGATAGCAATCTCAAATTGTTTTCCTGTTATGGAAATTGTTCTCAGTTGTATGTCAGGCAAAATTCTTAAGACAACTTGTAAGTTTCCCACAAAATTGTTTTAAGGATTGAATTATAACTGTAGAGCAATCTGTAGAAGAATGAATTTTGCTATCAACACACTAAATAAGCTTTTATATTTATTAGTTATATTTAATTATTCTTCTTGAGATTATCATTGTGTATGTGCACATGTGTGTGTGTATATCTGTAGACAGAACTAAGGCATTGCTAATGGGCATACCTGTAGAAGAGATTATATATATATCTATTATATATATATATATATTATTTCCTGAAATTGTGTTTGTATCCATGTGACTGTAAATAACAATCTATATGATTGTAGTAAACAGTCTTTTAAAAATACTACTAGCTTTTAATGTAATATAGATACACAATTGATTTGTGGATAATGATCTTGTATCAGATGTAGAGTGACTTAGCTAAGTCCTCTAATTAATGGAAACTACATTGTTGTTCTTTTGGAATTTCTTTACTCTTAGTTTTTTTTTCCGATATAATTTATTTACATTTCAAATGATTTCCCCTTTTCTAGCCCCCACTCCCCGAAAGTCCCGTAAGCCCCCTTCTCTTCCCCTGTTCTCCCACCTACCCCTTCCCACTTCCCCGTTCTGGTTTTGCCGAATACTGCTTCACTGAGTCTTTCCAGAACCAGGGGCCACTCCTCCTTTCTTCTTGTACCTCATTTGATGTGTGGATTATGTTTTGGGTATTCCAGTTTTCTAGGTTAATATCCACTTATTAGTGAGTGCATACCATGATTCACCTTTTGAGTCTGGGTTACCTCACTTAGTATGATGTTCTCTAGCTCCATCCATTTGCCTAAGAATTTCATGAATTCATTGTTTCTAATGGCTGAATAGTACTCCATTGTGTAGATATACCACATTTTTTGCATCCACTCTTCTGCTGAGGGATACCTGGGTTCTTTCCAGCATCTGGCAATTATAAATAGGGCTGCTATGAACATAGTAGAGCATGTATCCTTATTACATGGTGGGGAATCCTCTGGGTATATGCCCAGGAGTGTATAGCAGGATCTTCTGGAAGTGAGGTGCCCAGTTTTTGGAGGAACGGCCAGATTGATTTCTAGAGTGGTTGTACCAATTTGCAACCCCACCAGCAGTGGAGGAGTGTTCCTCTTTCTCCACACCCTCTCCAACACCTGCTGTCTCCTGAATTTTTAATCTTAGCCATTCTAACTGGTGTAAGATGAAATCTCAGGGTTGCTTTGATTTGCATTTCCCTAATGACTAATGAAGTTGAGCATTTTTTGATCCTCGACAAAGACGCTGAAAACATCCAATGGAAAAAAGATAGCCTTTTCAACAAATGGTGCTGGTTCAACTGGAGGTCAGCATGCAGAAGAATGCGAATTGATCCATCCTTGTCTCCTTGTACTAAGCTCAAATCCAAATGGATCAAGGACCTCCACATAAAGCCAGACACTCTGAAGCTAATAGAAAAGAAACTGGGGAAGACCCTTTAGGACATCGGTACAGGGAGAAGGCTTCTGAACAGAATACCAATAGCGTATGTTCTAAGAGCAAGAATTGACAAATGGGACCTCATAAAATTACAAAGTTTCTGTAAGGCAAAGGACACCATCAAGAGGACAAATCGGCAACCAACAAATTGGGAAAAGATCTTCACCAATCCTACATCAGATAGAGGGCTAATATCCAATATATATAAAGAACTCAAGAAGTTAGACTCCAGAAAACTGAACAACCCTATTAAAAAATGGGGTACAGAGTTAAACAAAGAATTCTCACCTGAAGAACTTCGGATGGCGGAGAAGCATCTTAGTTTTACCTTCTTTAATTAAAGGTTTCTTTATATCTGAGCTTCTTTTTCTTTAGATTCATTGATTCTCTCTATGATATTTTTTAAATTTCCATTAATTAATTTCTATGCTGGTCTATTAATTTCTTTCTATTGACTAATTTTAGATTAGATATTGTTATTTTTTCTTGTCTTATAGTACTGGCTAAAATCTGCACTATGGTTAAATCTAGTGGTATAGGATAGAAATCACAGTTACTTAACAGAATGCGGAAGGAGATTACAAATTCAAGATCTGCTTGAGTGATGTAGTATACCCCTGTCTCAAAAAAAATCACATCTTTGATTATATCAAGAACCCTGGCTGGCCTTCGTTTGGCACATTATATAATTGTTTTTCCTACTGAGAATGTATGTATGTATGTATGTATGTATGTATGTATGTATGTATGTATTTTTATTTATTCATTTGTTTATTTCAAATTCTAACCCAAAATATGTTTAGAAATTGTGATGGCTAATCTCGGTTGTCAACTTGACGCACTTGGGAAGATTGAACCTCATCTGAGGAACTACTTCCATTAGATTTGTTGGTGGGCATGTCTCTAGGGCATTTTCTTGATTGCTAAATCATGGAGGGGCACTAGTATGGACAGTAATAGTTTTACACAGGTGGACCTGGTTTGTAATAGCATGGTAGTTGGACAAAACATTAGGTGACAAGGCAGTGAACATTCCTTCATAATCTCCACTTCAATTCCTGTTCTGAATCTGTGGTATTCCCTTTGATAACAAACGGCAATATTATCCACATGTACATATGAACTTACAGAAACTTTAACAGCACACACAAGATCCACACAAGCTCAAACTTAATAGCATCCCAGCATTGAAAGGGGGAACTGAGACAAATCCCACCCATCCATCAAGAAGCTACTTGCAATTGATACCTGCTGATAAAGAAAGAAAAACCAGCTTCTCCAATGAACTGACATTGGGTATATCAAGTGCCCTTCACAGCAGGTCCTAATACTCATGAGAAATTAGCCAACACAAAATGAGCTCCATGATTCTTTGTGTGTTTTGTTTTGTTTTGGTACTTTCTATCTTATAGTTTGATTTGTTTTCATGTGTTTTGTTTCTTTTGCTTTATGATATAGAGAGACAGAACACCAAGATATGTGGGTGGGCAGATAGGGAGGATCTAGGAGGAGTTGGAGGATGATAAAGAATATGATGAGAATAATTTTAAAGAATAATTAGTTAAGGAGTACTGTAGGTCACCTTCTAATCACTTTCCTTGAAGGACTAATTGAAGGTGGACCCTGATGAGCAGGAAAATAAACCTCTTGCTTTTGCATTGATCTGCATCTTGGTGTCTCATGCAGGGATGTCTTGAAGTAAGTACCACTGACCAAGGGACAGGGACTTACATTTGGTGCCTTGGTCTGCGATTAGAGGAGACCCCCTAGCAACCACTGACTAGACTTATCAGAAGGAAAAAGACCAAGCCTGGCAACAGTGCCCTACTTGTGATTGTTTGTGTTTGTCTCTCTGTCTTGCTTTCACTTTTGGCTCTTGAACAGTGTTTCCTGGAAAGCCTCTGGTCTGGTGTGGTCAGTTGCAATTGGTAGATGTGCCTTAACACTATGACCCTAAGAAGTCTGGAGGAAGCTTCAGCCCCTAACCCACAACCCCCAAGGATTCAGAAGTGTTCTACTCCTTTGAGAAATGGCAAGACACAGTATTGGTGGGAGCTGACTGAGTCTTGCTATAACCTGGCTTCTGTGCCTGGGGAAGGGACAAACTGTCTCTGTATTGATGGTCTTACTCTGTGTTTGTTGGTGTTGGGTATCTCATTCTGTGTTCTAGGACATGGTCTGATGGTATTTTTGGACATGGGGCAGACTGAATCTACCCTGTTAAACATGCTATTTAACCACTAGAGGGAAGTTATGTGAAAGAGGAAAAAACTTGTTAATAGTAGTAAAGAAGGGAAAGTTAGTTACTCTGCTCCTCCAACTGGCCCACCTTTAGAGTATGGTGGCCTTTGACTTGCAGGTGATCAAAGCAGTAGAGGAAAGAAGCTTTGTGCCAGGATCTCTCAGGCACCCAGACCAAGTGCCCTATACAGTTACTTGGAAGGATCTAGTGGAGGCCCATAGATCAAGATGGCACTGAGGGCATGCAGTTTTGGCCCTTCTCTTTGGCCAACTTATACAACTTGAAGGCCCTTTCACATAACCCCAAGAGGCTGACTAATCTCCTTGAGATTGTTTTATTTACTCATAAGGCCATCCCTATTTACTCATATGCCTAACCCATATACTCTATTGAGTTCTATGGAACCTTCCAGAATTTGGTACATGGTCTTAGACTTGAAAGATGCTTTCTTCTGCCTGCCCATGGCATCCCAAAGTTAAGAATACTTCACCTTTGAATTAAAATACCTTTCCAACCATCCCCTGCCAGGAGTGAGGCTACCTGGTTTACAGACAGGAGCAGTTTTCTCCATGAAGAAAGTAGAGCTAATTGCCTTCACCAAATCCTTAACATCTACATGGATGGCAAGTATGCCTTTGCCATAGCCCATGTCCACAGGGATATATACCAACAAAGAGGACTACTCACATCAGAGGAAAAAGAAAAAAAACCCAAACAGAAGATCTTGGATGCCCTGAAGAAGCAGGCAACTGTGAGTGTTATTCATTGCCCAGGACAACAGAAGAGAAGAGATTAGGTGGCCCAAGACAATAACCAGGCTCATCAAGTAGCTTGAGAAGTGGCTATGCAGGAGCCTATATTGGTTATGGGTCTTCAAGAGATACCCTCTGTGGAATGGGGCTGGACTAAGGAATGGCCTCACTTAAAATATACAGAAGAAAAAACGGCCTCAGATTGCTAACCACCCTAAAAAATTACCTAAAGGAAGGAAGGACAATGGTGTACACAAGGGAGAACTATACTCCCCAAAAAGCAAGCAAAAGACTTACTTGGCCAAATGCATAAATGGACTCATTTAGGGTATAAGTTCATCCAAGCAGTCAAGGAATCTAAGGTATATGTAATGGACCTAAGAATTTTAACCAGAGATGCAGTAGAACAGTGTAAGGTATGCCAACAGGTGAATGCTTATGCAGCCAAGAGAAAACAGGGCAAAAGACCTAGGGGAGATTGGACTGGAATATATTGGTAGGTCACTTTTATAGAAGTTAAGCCAGAAAAAATATGGTTACAAATACCTTCTAGTGTTCATAGATACTTTCTCTGGAGAGGTTGGGGTTTTCCCCACCAAACAGGAAATAGTTACTGTGGTAGCCAAGAAGATATTAGAGGAAATTTTCTCGAGGTTTAGCATGCCCAAATTAATTGGATCTGATAACAGTCCTGCTTTTGACTCTAAGGTGAATCAGGGATTGGCGGAGATAGTGGAGACAAATTGGAAGCTCCATTGTGCATACCACCCCCAGAGCAGGTAGAAAGAATGAACAGAACCCTGAAAGAGACCTTAACTAATTTGTCCTTGGAGACTGTGTGGTACTTCTTCCCCTGGCTCTGTTCCAAGCCCAGAACACTCCCTGCCATTTTAACCTGACCTCTTTTGAAATTCTTTATGGGACCTCCACTCCCTTGACCCCTGCTCTTGTCTCCAGAGTAACTTTTCAGACTGACAAGTATCTTACAGCTTGATTGCAAGCTTTCCAGATCAGCCACCAGGAATTGTGGCCTAAACTTAGTGCCCTGTATAATGCAGGTACCCAAGAGGTTCCATATGAATACCAAGTTGGAGATTGGGTACATATTAAGAGACATCATGCTGAAAACTTGTAAGCAAAGTCAAAAGGGGTATTCTTGGTGTTGTTGACCACCATGACCTCTATTAAAGTAGATGGAGTAACTGTCTGGATTCAAGTAACTCATGTAAGACTAGCACCTGTGCCTGATGCCAACTGGATAGCAGCCTGACAGCAAAGCAACTCCCTCAGGCTCAAGACACCTGCTCTTCTGCAAGGCCAGAGAAACCATGAGATGATTTTGATGCATCTTCCTTTCGGCACTGAGCCTCAGCATGACCACCCTCCACAGAGATACACACACAACCCTACCAAAGTGATTTGGCAAGTACTCTCAGCCACTGGGATATAGCTTGGTCCACTAGAGAGGAACACCTGCCTTACACCTGGTGGCTAGAACTTTTCTTTGATCTCTGTAAGTTAGCAATGGGCCTTGACTCCTGGAATATCCCTACCCTAGAGACACTCGGGGAAGCATTACCCAAATGCAAGGGATGAGCTATTAGAAATTCTGAACCCTGTCCTAGAAACAGCCTATGTGGGGCTTAGTGTGTGAACATCTAAAGTTGAGGAGTGTCCTACAAAATCCCCTCTATATGTGTCCCCAAGGGGAGAAGCTGGCAGCAGGCTCATCAGCGTATGTGTGTGTGTGTGAGGGCACAAAACCACTTTTTCTGTGCTACCTGGGGGTGAGAAACCTCAGGAAGCCCATACTGGAGACCATTCCCCATAGTAGTTAGGGATTCAATGGCCAAGGTGAGAGAAGGGCTAGCCAAGCAGAAGAGAGAAGGAGAACAGAATCAGGGCTGGATAGAGTCTTGATTTAACTTCCTTTGGTTAACCACCCTCATATCCACCATGTTAGGATCCCTAATTGTTCTCCCGCTATTTTTGACCTTTGGGCCTTGCATATTGAACAAGCTTAGAGTCTTCATAAAAGAGAGAATAGGACCAATGGAGCTCTTGATCCTGCTCCGATAATATGGACCTTGAGTACAGAACCTGAAGAATATGAGTTAGTTACCCAAGACTCCCGAGTATAGCTCCAGTATTGGAGCTTGTACAAGCAAAAAAGGGGAAAGTGAGGGAAGCTAAGGGCCTTTCCCAGTCCTATACCCTCTTTACATCTTCTCCCTCCCACTTGGGGTCAAAACTAGGCCAAGTTCCTTTCTCCACCCACAGGAACATTCTTGAGTAAAAAATTATCAGGATGTTCTGACTGATAGTCACCTGACCCTCTGGAAAGTCCCAAGTAGAGTTCAAATGAATGCCATGCTTGCCAGCCTATAGATTTAAAGTTCAATATGGTTAGCCAATAAGTTTAAACGGTAACCTTTCTGATATAATCTGTGCCCTGAAAAAGTTTAAAAAAAAACTCTGTGGTATAGCTATTCAGGGTTTCCTTTCTAGTCACTCACCTTGAAAGACTAATTGAAGGTCAACCCAGATGTGCTGGAAATAAACCTCTTGATTTTGCAAAAAATAAAATAAAATAAAATAAAATAAAATAAAATAAAAAGAATACTGTAGATATAGCTCACAGAATAGTTGCCTACATGTGTGTGACAATAGGTTTAAAATACAGTATTGAAAAAAATTCTAATCTGAAGTTGATATAGAAAAAGGGAGTAGAGTTAAATGTGGTTACCTACCTGGATGGCATTCAATAGTGAGAGATGAAATGCTAACTAATGTAGCAAGTTTAAGCCATATATTAAGACTTTTAGTGTTTTATTGTACCACAGGTTATTAAGGTACCATAGTTATTAAGTATATACTTTATTCTTCACAATTACTAAAAGAATATATTCTTAATATGCTTGACAGGAAAGGTAAAAGGTGAAGTGATCACTTTTTAATAGACTACAATGAGGTTCTGAGAAGAAGGTATATTATTTTGAGGGTGATGAATGTTCTATAGATATCTGTTAAATCCATTTGGTCCATAACATCCGTTAGTTTTACTGTGTCTTTGTTTAGTTTCTATTTCCATGATCTGTCCATTGGTGAGAGTGGGCTGTTGAAATCTCCTACTACTAATGTGTGAGGTGTGCTTTGAGCTTCAGTAGCATTTGTTTTACAAATGTGGGTGACGTTGCATTTAGTGCATAGATGTTCAGAACTGAGAGCTCATCTTGGTGGATTTTTCCTTTGATTAGTGTGAAGTGTCCTTCTTCATCCATTTTGATAACTTTGGCTGAAGTCTTGTTATTTTATTGAATTTTATTTGATATTAAAATGGCTACTCCAGCTTGTTTCTTAGGACCATTTGCTTGGAATTTTTTCCCAGCCTTTCACTCTGAGACAGTGTCTGTCTTTGTCACTGAAGTGCATTCCCTGTATGCAACAAAATGCAGAGTCCTGTTCATGTATCTAGTCTGTCTGTTATTCTCTGTCTTTTTATTGGGAAATTTAATCAATTGATATTAAAATATATTATGGACCAGTGATTGTTGCTTCCTGTTATTTTTGTTGTTAAAGGTCAAATTATGTTTGTGCAACTATCTTCTTTTGGTTTGTTGAAAGAAGATTAATTTCTTGCTTTTTCTTGGATATAGTTTCCCTCATTGTGTTGGAGTTTTCCATCTATTATTCTTTGTAGGGCTTGATGGGGGGAAGATATTGTTTAAATTTTGTTTCGTCATGGACTATCTTGGTTTTACCATATATGGTAATTGAGAGTTTTGCTGAGTATAGTAGCCTGGGCTTGCATTTTTGTTCTCTTATGGTCTGTATCTTCTTTCTCTTGAAATTTCTGATGAAATGTCTGGTGTAATTCTGATGGGTCTGCTTTTGTATGTTAACTTGACCTTCATTCCTTACTGTTTATAATATTCTTTCTTTTTGTGCATTTTATGTTTTGATTATTATGTGACAGGAGGAATTTATTTTCTGGTCCAATCTATTTGGAGTTCTGTAGGCTTCTTGTATGTTTATGGTCATCTCTTTCTTTAGGTTAAAGAAGTTTTCTTCTATAATTTCGTTGAAGATATTTACTGGCTCCTTAAGTTGGGTATCTTTGCTCTCTTCTATACCTATTCCTTAGGTATATCCTTAGGTTTGGTCTTCTCATTGTGTCCTGGATTTCCTGAATCCAGGGTTTGGATTATGACCTTTTTGCATTTGCATTTTCTTTAACTGTTGCGTCAATGTTTTCTTTGGTAGCTTCCATACTTGATATTCTCTCTTCTATCTCTTGTATTCTGTTGTTGATGCTTGTATCTATGACTTCTGACTTATTTCCTAGGTTTTGTACAAGGTTGTCTCCCTTTGTGATTTCTTTATTGTTTCTATTTCCACTTTTAGATCCTGGATGGTTTTGTTCAATTCCTTCACCTGTTTGTTTGTGTCTTCCTGCATTTCTTTAAGGGACTTATTTGTTTCCCCTTTAAGGGTTTGTACTTGTTTACCTGTGTCCCCCTGTATTTTTTTAAGGGAGTTATTTATGTCCTTCTTAAAGTCCTCTATCATCATCATGAGTTGTGATTTTAAATAAGAATCTCGCTTTTTAGGAGTGTTAGGGTATCCAGGACTTGCTGTTGTAGGAGAACTAGATTCTGATTATGTCAAGTAGCCTTGGTTTCTGATGCTTATGTTCTTGTGCTTGCCTCTTGCATTCTGGTTATCTCTAGTGTTAGCTGGTTTTGCTGTCTCTGACTGGGGCTTGTCCCTCCTATGAGTCTATGAGTCTGCAGGCTCTCTCTGAGAAGGATTGGGGTACTGTTAGCTGTGATTTTATGTGTCAGCATTCCTGGGAGACCTGGTCTCACTAGGATGAATGGGGGAACAGGTAGTTCTAGTACAAGGTAAGCTGCAAGGTGCAGATGGAAACCTGTAGGATTGTGTCCATGGCTGCTCTGTGGTTCCTGGTTTCTGTAGGTTTTGGGGAGGTCCCACTTGGGCTTAGTATTTTGGCAGCAGTGTCTTAACTTGTGATCTTAAGTGTGTTAAGACTCCAGGGACACCTGCTATCTCTGAGCAGGATTGGGTTGCAGAACAACCCCTAATATTTTGTTTAAAAGAAACGATGATATGTATATAAATCACTCATGACTTCAGGTTGCTAAGATTAGATACTACAAAAAAAGTAGTTGGTGCTGTCCTTATTTTGTGTATCAAAAGCCTTTTTTTCCTAACAATGGACTGGAAGCTACCTTATACATGCAACTTTCTGTTCTACAGATAATGAGGCTGCACCAATATTAATCCACAGTCTAAGAACTTTTAATCTTTATGATTTTATTTAAAATAAATAAAAATAAGTCACCATGTTTTCTCCTCTCTTTTCAATCGTTCTTTGTATGCCTACCAAATGAACCAACTCAGGCACTTGAATGTGGAGAACCCATTTCCAATCCTGAAAGGACTAAAGTAACAGAAGAAACTCCACTTAGTCTTTTTGGACTTCATTTTATGCATTTGTCCTCAGAACAACTTGGACCCCACCCTTGAGTTCTGGGAAAACCTAGGAGATATTCTTAGTAGTTGCAAAATAGACATAACAGCTATGGCCAGCAGATAATAACAGGGTGGGATAAGTAAAGAGCAATCATTTCCAGGCCAATATGCTCCTTTTTAGATGTGTGATCCTTTCTTATGATTTGACTAAATGCCATAAACCAATGAGCTTAAAGGTCAACATATCTTTACTCTCTTACCCAATAATGTAAAGCCAAGGCTTAGAAATCCTCACATATGGTTTTTCTCCTTTATAAACACCATTTCTTTAGACATCATGGCTTTTGTCCTATCGTGTTGCATCAGGAGGGTTTGTGACTCAGGCTCAAGCATGAATAAATACTCTCATGTGCCTGCATTGGAGTTGAGGCCCCTGGTTGTCTCTTTGGGGGTGTGGGGGGTTGTGTCACAAACTGGGAATAACAATCCTTACTCGGATTATGATTATAGAATCTGCTCTCCACGAAAATAGATTACACCTTCACAGATACTGATTTTTATATAGGGCAATCAGTGTTTAGCTTCTTTCAATTTCTGTGTACCTCCTAGATCAATTAAAACTTCATTATTGATTAGTTATAAATATGTGTTAAACTTATAAAAGTAGCTAAATTTTAATACCATCTAGTAGCAGAACAAAAGCAAATTTTATCACCTGGGATGACTGAAGAAAGATGTTGGCATGCAGAAATAAGATTATCGTTAAAAAATTAAAAAGAACCTTCTAATATCTAAAATATATTTGAGTAAATTTCGTAAACAGTGAAGTTTTTAAATAGGAACATCCAGACATTAGTCAATACATACGAGCTCTTAGTAGAAAAATATTTCCATAGTAAGCTGGAATTAGAATTAAACCTAAATAGTACGATTTCCTAGTTATAAAAAAATGAGTTTTGGTATAATTTTTTGGTCTATTTTATTGGGTTTTTATGTCTCTCACTCTTCCAACCCTTATTCCACCATGATCCCTTACAACACTCCAACACTAAGTGGGAGAGAAAGAAGATTAGAGGGGAAAGAGAGCATAAATCTCTTTAGAATCTGCTGGTTAGTGTCATCTTTGGGAAAGTCCAATCTTCATAAGCAGGATATGTCCAACTTCTTTTAATCTCTTTGATCACAGTCCATTCAGAACCACCACAACAGCAACCAGAGCAGCAGAGGAGAGCATCAGTCATCTGCTTCTTCAGAGAGTCTCATGGCTCTCTTGGGGATCTGGTTTTAATTCCCTCACTAGAGTACCCAGAATTAAATTATCTGCACCTTATAGAGCTCAAGACAATTATAGTTCATGGATTTGGAAAAACTGAAGCAGCACCATCCCACAACTGGGATTATAACAAAATACATATTTATATAACATATCTGCATTTTTAAAGATACAAAAATTCTCACTAAAGAGAAAGTTATATATATTTTTCCAAGAAAATATCATATGCCTCTACTGCACACTATTAGGTTGTGTAAAGCTTTCCCATCATGCTTATGTTTTGCATTTGCTGACTATCTGGCAAATGAAAGAGCCAAGCATTTTACCTTAAAATATTCAAGCATGTATATGGGCACATGTTTTTTTAATTAAAGTTTTGGCTACTTATTTAAATGTTTGTGATATTTCCTTTTTTCTCATATTATCAAACAAGACTCGTGATGACTATTTTACTTAGGTGAAGAGTCATCTCCCTAAACAGGCTGAGAAAGAAATTAGGGAAATGACATCCTTCACAATAGCCACAAACAGTATACAGTACCTTGGGTTGACTCTTACCAAACATGTGAAAGATCTGTATGACAAGAACTTTAAGACTCTGAAGAAGGAAATGGAAAAAGACCTCAAAAAATGGAAAAACCTCCCATGCTCATGGATTAGCAGGATCAATATAGTCAAAATGGCCATTTTGCCAAAAGCAATATACAAATTCAACACAATATCCAACAAAATCCCAACTCAATTCTTCATAGAGTTAGAAAGAGCAATTCTCAAAATCATCTGGAATAAGAAAAAACCCAGGATACCTAAAACTATTCCCAACAACAAAAGAAATTCTGGGGGAATCAGTATCCCTGACCTCAAGCAATACTACCAAGCAATAGTGTTAAAAACTGCATGGTGCTGGTACAGTGAGAGACAGGCAGATCAATGGAACAGGATTGAAGAACTAGAAATGAATCTATACACCTATGGATACTTGATCCTCGACAAAGGGGCTGAAAACATCCAATGGGAAAAAGATAGCCTTTTCAACAAATGGTGCTGGTTCAGCTGGAAGTCAGCATGCAGAAGAATGCAAATTGATCAATCCTTGTCTCCTTGTACTAAGCTCAACTCCAAATGGATCAAGGACCTCCACATAAAGTCAGACACTCTGAAGCTAATAGAAAAGAAACTGGGGAAGACCCTTTAGGACATCGCTACAGGGGGAAAGTTTCTGAACAGAACACCAAAAGCATATGCTTTAAGATCAAGAATTGACAAATGGGACCTCATAAAATTACAAAGTTTCTGTAAAGCAAAGGACACCATCAAAAGGACAAATCGGCAACCAACAAATTGTGAAAAGATCGTCACCAACCCTACATCAGATAGAGGGCTAATATCCAATATATACAAAGAACTCAAGAAGTTAGACCCCAGAAAACCAAATAATCCTATTAAAAATGGGGGTACAGAGTTAAACAAAGAAATCTCACCTGAAGAACTTCGGATGGCGGAGAAACATCTTAAAAAATGCTCAATTTCATTAGTCATCAGGGAAATGCAAATCAAAACAACCCTGAGATTTCACCTTACACCAGTCAGAATGGCTAAGATTAAAAACTCAGGAGACAGCAGGTGTTGGCGAGGATGTGGAGAAAGAGGAATACTCCTCCACTACTGGTGGGGTTGCAAATTGGTAAAACCACTCTGGAAATCAGTCTGGCGGGTCCTCAGAAAACTGGGCATGTCACTTCTGAAAGATCCTGCTATACCACTCCTGGGCATATACCCAGAGGATTCCCCAGTATGTAATAAGGATATATGCTCCACTGTGTTCATAGCAGCCCTATTTATAATAGCCAGAAACTGGAAAGAACCCAGGTATCCCTCAACAGAATAATGGATGCAAAAAATGTGGTATATATACACAATGGAGTACTATTCATCCATTAGAAACAATGAATTTATAAAATTCTTAGACAAATGGATGGAGCTGGAGATCATCATACTATGTGAGTAACCCAGTCTCAAAAGATCAATCATGGTATGCAGTCACTAAAAAGTGGATATTAGCCTGGAAAACTGGAATACCCAAAACATAATCCACACATTAAATGAGGTACAAGAAGAACGGAGGAGTAGCCCCTGGTTCTGGAAAGACCCAGTGTAGCAGTATAAGGCAAAACCAGAGCAGGGAAGTGGGAAGGGGTGGTTGGGAGAACAGGGGTAGGGAGGGGGGCTTATGTGACTTTCGGAGAGTGGGGGACCAGAAAAGGGGAAATCATTTGAAATGTAAATAAAAAATATATTGAATAAAATAAAAATACATCGAAAAAAAAGTGTTTAAAATCATTTACCAGAATAATTGAGCAATTATTTAGGAGATTCTGCTTACCTTCCAAAAATATAATCTTTTATAAAGATGTTCTCATATTGTCTGATGAAATTATTAAAATATTATTTTTCTGGCTTTTCTAAACATTACAACTTTTAAATAAAATTCAGTTAGGATAACATATAAATAATTATACTATTTCAATATCAATATGATGCTGTTATTCCAAATAAAGATGAAATTACATGAGCAGAAAATAATTTTGCTTTACCTTTCCCATACATGTAATTCCTTAACATACTAAGTTGAAGTCTTTTGAGTCAGAGCACATAGCTCTGATATGATATTAAACACAGACCTCCCTTCTCACTTATGGAGTCTTGCAAACTTAAATTCTTATGTGTCATAACAACAAAAGAATGAACATTATTTCATTAGCCAGTTTAAAAAGAAAGCCAAGAAAGTTGCCACCTGTGTTTCCATTAAACAGAGAATGTATATATGAGAGCATTATTCAGAACCTTTGCTAAGCTCCACTAGAAATATATATAAGATAAGTTAATTTTTAATACAACATGTTAATTCTCAAATACCTAGAGGTAGGTACTGTGTTGATTATTTCATTCATGAATATCCTTAAAATTTTTCTATATATATATATATATAATTCCAATTTTAACTTCTACCTTCACTCTCATTAAAAAATGAAATAAATAAAGCTTCACTTTCCCAGATACTTTATTAAGCTTAAGAAATAGTGAGTTGTACATAGTGAATTTACAATTAATTTTTTATTGCATAAAAAGACAATCATTTCTTTATTATCTTTAATATGTATTTGGGAAAAAATTTTATTATGTGGTTGCAAGAAAGAGATGAAACATAGGGGAGTATGGACATGAATGAGCCTTATATTTATATAGAGTTATTTTATGTAAGCTTTTCTTTCTATTCCAGAAGAATGCAACTTTCCTTGCAGTATAGAATTTAGAATTGGAAAATGAGCCTTACGAACAAAGTCTCTCCTCTACCTATACTTTTGGTATAAAGGATAAAAACTCCATTTTATTCGACAAAGATTGTCTTTCCTTATACGCTTCATGGGTATATTATTGCAATTTAAAAAGAGATTCTGAAAATAGAGGCAATAAAACTGCTTCACTTGCCTGCTGTGAAGTTTTCCCCACAAGACTTGAAATTGAGCTTACTCAACAGGGAGAAACACTCACCTCCTTCCTTCGATGTTGAAAGGGTCCTGTTCAGAGGGAGGAAAAGGTCTGGACAGTGTGGGGGGGTGGAACATTGAGTATGCTGTGATTGCCACCTCTGTCAGCAGCACTGTCATCATATTATGCCAAGGGGACCGTGCAGGTGACAAGGAAGGAAGTAAAAGCAGAGCTAACCTAACTGCCTGAAGACAACATCACAAAAGCACAGAAGACTGTGTGCTTTGTACATTTAATGTTCTGAAAGTCCAAAAGAACCGCTTGTTAGAATAGCAGTACATTTTCCACTCTACTCCTTGAAAAACCATCAATATATTTTCATTAGAAGCTGGAAAGAACCTAGATGTCCTTCAACGGAGGAATGGATACAAAAAATGTGGTATATTTACACAATGGAGTACTATTCAGCCATTAGAAACAATGAATTCATGAAATTCTTAGACAAATGGATGGAGCTGGAGAATATCATACTAAGTGAGGTAACCCAGTCTCAAAAGATCAATCATGGTATGCACTCACTGATAAGTGGATATTAGCCTAGAAACTTTGAATACCCAGGACATAATCCACAAATTAAATGATGTCCAAAAAGAATGGAGGAGTGGCCCCTGGTTCTGGAAAGACTCAGTGCAAGAGTATAGGGGAATTCCAGAACAGGGAAGTGGGAAGGGGTGGATGGAAGAATAGGGGGATGGAAGAGGGCTTATGGGACTTGCAGGGAGTGGGGACCCAGAAAAGGGGAAATCATTTGCAATGTAAATAAAAAAAATTAGAAAAAAGACAAGATTTAAGAAAAGCCAAAAATGTTAAATCATAACATGTGAGGAAGGGGTTATATTAGAAAAAAAAGTATTGTTTGTCTTTAATTTTCTATAATAAAAATACATTCATTTCACCCTTTGAATGAAATAAAAGTGATTTTTTCAAAAATTGTGAATTTGAAACACTGTCCAGACTTCAAATTCTTATAAACTTTCTGTCACCTGGTGTACGTTTCCTAGAGTGGGTTTCAATCTGTACCATTTCAGCTCTACCAGGAAACATAGCAGTTGGTACAAGTTTTCTAGGAACTAGCTAAATGTTGCAAAAAAAAAAAAAGTGGTTCTTGTAAGAGAAAAAAGAAGATATGTCAAAGAATGTAGCCTAATAAATGAATACCAAGCCATGCAGTGAAAGGCATCCAGGTACATATAGGAAATGGTATCACCCACCCACAGCTTTAATTACTCCATGATATAAAACACAAAGTCAAACCAGAAGTTGGAGAGAATGAAATAAGAAAAGGGAGAAATTTGGGGCAACTTAGAGAAAGAAGGCTAATTAGGTGTCTGGAAAGAAAGCTAAAGTTTTCTCACAGTCTTGGTCTTTCCAGACTTTTAGTGTTTGCCATTGTTTGCCCTGCACAACACTAACTTTCCAAACTGAGGCCTTCCTGGTGCCTCTGATGAAAGAAACATGTAAGATCCTAGACAACCAAGCTACAGGCAAACAGAAGGCTGTTACTTGAACCTATAGATTCCAATTCAGACAATTGCTTGCACTTGAAGTAAAATAAGTGCAAAGATATATATACCCTTTCTAGGAAATGTAAGAGATTGGAAAATAATTTATTTAAAAAAAAACTATACTCTCAACTCAATGAAAAAAATGAAAAGGATAAAATGTTAGAAGTGAATAAGCAGAAATTATGCAGGCAGAAAAATAAGGCAAGATTCATAAAGGCCATATTCAACCAGTGAATAGTTATTACAAAAATAAAGTATTAACTAAGTTGTTTAAACTAAGACAATTAGGAATATTTAGAGAGGATTCCCTGTTTCTTAAAGACAATTGCCTAGGATGCTATGACATTTTGTATTATATATTTTTTCTAACAAATTAAGTAACTTTCAAGTGAAACAATTTGATATTTTCCTTATAGGATCATGGATAATAATCAGTGAATTGGAGAAGTATAAAGTTTAGAAAAAATTAAGTTATTTAAGATAATATTACATAGTGATGATTTACAAAATTAGTATTTAGCATCTTCACATTTATATAGCCGCTCAATGCTCCTCATGTTCATACACGCTGCCTACAGCACACATCCTCTAAATTCAATAAGTCACACATGGTAAAAGCCTCAGAATTCATTTCCTCTTTTATCTGTTTTGATATAAAATCCTGGCTAGGAGACTTGGAATAAGCTGAACTACTTCCAATGAACTACTATATAATAATGTTCTTAGATATGGCAAAAATTAAAAATAATGAGAAATACTTGCTTAAAAGGTTCAGTGAAATTACACACATAAACAATTGCCCAATTCTCACCATGTAAGCAAATGCATCTCTCATAGGATAAAGAGAAAGCCTCTTTGAAGCTCATAAACACCGTACGGAAATGCAATGCAAACCCTAATGGTTGCTTTAAAAGTTAAAATTTACTTTTGATATTTTGCTGAATCTTTGTTGCAGATCAGTAACTAAGATTTTCATAAAGCAGAAGAAATAAGAGGTGTAATTTCTAACTGGAAGATTCCTGACACAGTGCTATAACTAGTCACACTGACAGAATGAATAATTGTACGGTCCCAGAAACCATCCTCTACCCTGTGGAACTTTGTAAGAACTTCTGGAAATGAACAGAGTAGCATGGGGTCTGATGATATCATCCAGTCATGTGACTGTTACAGAAGTATGAGGACAGGAACATGGATGCCTACCACACATATAAAGATTTAAAAACAAGGAGCACAATTCAGTAGGTGAGTGCATATAATCCTGGTACTGGGGAGGTGAAGACAGCAGTTTTCTGGACTCCATTAAGCTTTCTGCCATATTAAATCAGTGAGCTTTGGGGAGAGACCTTGCCTCAAATAGTAAGGTGCACAACGATGTAAAAAGAAGTCCTACTCCAACTTTCAGTTGCCACTTGCACATCTTCGGAAGTGCACCATTATACATACATGATCACATTTACATGAACACAAACATCCCACACAGAGGGCACACATGCACAGACCAACACACAAATATGCACACACACAGATACAAAGAGAGAGAGAGAGAGAGAGAGAGAGAGAGAGAGAGAGAGAGAGAGAGAGAGAGAGAGAGAGAGAGAGAGAGAGAAAGAGAGAGAGAGAGAGGAGAGGAAAGGAGAGGAGAGATGTGAAACACAAAAACAATAACAAAAGAGTTAAGTGATGGAAAACTACATCATGAAAATACATTCTGGGAAAACTTGGAATGAAATTCAAGTACATATATAATTTTTCACAAATAAATGGCTGTAGCTATTTAAAAACTGTGTTGCTAAGTCAACATTATATCTATGAAGAGTGAGAAATTATAAAACATTAAATTCCACCATACTGTTAATATAAGAAAGTAAAAATAACAATGAGTTTTCTAATCCTTTGTGAGGTATGTATATAGAACATAAGGAGAAGAAATATTGTACGTGACATTTATATAGCAGGTGGTCTATGAAATTGCTTATGGAGATTAGGAAAGTTAGCCACATTCAAATACTCATGCACCAGTAGAGATAAGAAATCCTACTGCCCAAAGGCAAATACCTTCACAAGATTAGACACATATCACTAAAAAGTCACAAGGATTTGCTAAATTAAATCCTTTCTCTAGTGCCAAATGAGTTTTCCTCAAATATGCAGCATGGTTATATATATACCTAAGATGGAGGAAAGAAAGCATTATGGTAGTAAATACACTAGGGAAGTGCTAGGACACTGGAAACAACCTGGGGACACTGAAATGAGGAAAATAACACAGTGTCCTTGAAAACCTTGCATGGAATAAAACTGCCATACTTCCTTCACTTAGGTTCAGCTCCCTCTGTCAAATTATGCAATTAGACTACCAAAGGGACACTGAACTCTGTCAAAGACCTAACCAAAATATAGCAAAAAGAGTGGCAAAAACCACAAGTGGCTCACATTTATATTTTACCTTATATCATGACTCTCATTCTCTTATTTGCTTATTCCACAGCATCCTTATTCTTGGTACTCAACTCAAACTTTGACCATAAAATCATTAATATTGTTATCACAATGACATTTACTAGAAGTGTTGAATTTAAGATCTTAGCTCAGAATATTATGTAAGATTCTAAGGACACCACAAATGATTTTAGAGTCTAATAAGCAAATTTGGTTTCCCAATTTATTGATTTGTAACTTTCTTTACACAGCATATATTATGTTAGCTATATTTTCTCTTATAAAATTTTAAATCCTTGAGAAATTTTAATGAATACATAGAAGTGTGTGTGTGTGTGTGTGTGTATTATTGATAAATTATGAATTCTATTCTTAGAGAAAGCTTTCTGCTCAACACTATCTTGATTTCTTTTTGTTCTGTGATACAAGTATGTGATGCATTCAGCAATAAGGTCTGTAATGGTTCTGCTTGGTTGACAACATGACTTCAATTAACTAAAGACCCAATGGCTAGTGTACTGGCTTGTTTTATGTGTCAACTTGGCAAAGGCTGGAGTTATCACCGAGAAAGGAGCTTCAGTTGGGGAAGTGCCTCCGTGAGATCCAGCTGTGGGGAATTTTCTCAATTAGTGATCAAGGTGGGGGAGAGGGCCCCTTGTGAGTGGTACCATCTCTGGGCTGGTGTTCTTGGGTTCTATAAGAGATCAGGCTGAGCAATCCAGGGAAAACATGCCAGTAAAAACATACCTCCATGGCCTCTGCATCAGCTCCTGTTTCCGGGCCTGCTTGAACTCCAGATCCTGACTTCTTTTAGTGATGAACTGCAACATGGAAGTGTAAGCTGAATAAACCCTTTCCTCCCCAACTTGCTTCCTTGGTCATGATGTTTGTGCAGGAATAGAAGCCTTCCATGCTCATGGATTGGCAGGATTAATATAGTTAAAACGGGCATCTTGCCAAAGGCAATCTACAGATTCAATGCTATTCCCATAAAAATCCCAACCCAGTTCTATATGGAGCTAGAAAGAGCAATTCTCAAATTCATCTGGAATAACAAAAAACCCAGGATAGCTAAATCTATTCTCAACAGTAAAAGAACTTCAGGGGGATTCAGTATCCCAGACTTTAAACTCTACTACAGAGCAATAGTGATAAAAACTGCATGCTATTGGTACAATATCAGGCAACCGGATCAATGGAATAGGATTGAAGACCCAGAAATGAACCAACACACTTATGGTCACTTGGTCTTTGACAAGGAGCTGAAAACATCCAGTGGAAAAAAGATAGTCTTTTCAACAAATGGTGCTGGTTCAATTGGAGGTCAGCATGCAGAAGAATGCACATCGATCCATTCTTATCACCTTGTACAAAGCTCAACTCCAAATGGATCAAGGACCTCCACATAAAACCTGACACACTAAAACTAATTGAAAAAAACTGGGGAAGACCCTGGAGGACATGGGCACAGGGGAAAAGTTCCTGAATAGAACACCAATAGCTTATGCTCTAAGATCAAGAATTGACAAATGGGACCTCATAAAACTACAAAATTTCTGTAAGGCAAAGGATACCATCAAAAGGACAAAACGTCAACCAACAGACTGGGAAAGAATCTTCACCAACCCTAAATCTGACAGAGGGCTAATATCTAATATATACAAAGAACTCAAGAAAGTAGAACCCAGAGATCCAAATAACCTCATTAAAAAGTGAGGTACGGAGCTAAACAAAGAATTTTCACATGAAGAACTTTGGAGAGCTGAGAAACACCTTAAGAAATGTTCAACATCATTAATCACTAGGGAAATGCAAATCAAAACAACCCTGAGATTTCACCTCACACCAGTCAGAATGGCTAAGTTCAAAAACTCAGGAGACAGCAGGTGTTGGCGAGGATGTAGAGAAAGAGTAACACTCCTCCACTGCTGGTGGGATTGCAAGATGGTGCAACCACTCTGGAAATCAGTCTGGAGGTTCCTCAGAAAACTGGGCATGTCACTTCCTGAGGACCCTCTTATACCACTACTGGGCATATATCCAGAGGATTCTTCAGCATGCAATAAGGACACATGTTCCACTATGTTCATAGCAGCCCTATTTGTAGTAGCCAGAAGCTGGAAAGAACCTAGATGTCCTTCAATGGACGAATGGATACAAAAAATGTGGTATATTTACACAATGGAGTACTATTCAGCCATTAGAAACAATGAATTCATGAAATTCTTAGACAAATGGATGGAGCTGGAGAACATCATACTAAGTGAGGTAACCCAGTCTCAAAAGATCAATCATGGTATGCACTCAATGATAAGTGGATATTAGCCTAGAAACTTTGAATACCCAGGACATAATCCACAAATTAAATGATGTCCAAAAAGAATGGAGGAATGGCCCCTGGTTCTGGGAAGACTCAGTGTAAGAGTATAGGGGAATTCCAGAACAGGGAAGTGGTAAGGGGTGGATGGAAGAATAGGGGGATGGAAGAGGGCTTATGGGACTTGCGGGGAGTGGAGACCCAGAAAAGGGAAAATCATTTGCAATGTAAATAAAAAATAAAATGAATAAATTAATTAATTTAAAAAAAAAAAGAAATCCTGACTAAGACAGCTACTAGGTTCATCTGTGATGAAAGTATCTTATTCATTAATTAATTTGAAGTGGGAATACACATATTTAATTTTGGATCATTTAAGATAGGAAGAAATACCTTTAATGGGGGGGCACACTTGCTTCTAGCAGCTTATATAAAATATGTAAAAGAGTAAGTTTGCTTTTGGCCTAATCACTCCCTGACTCACTGGCAAGCCTATTTTTCATTAAAGCCAAAATCATCAGGATCCCAGCATATACAAAAGACCAGCTGAGACATCCAGCTGAATAATATAGACTTTGGTGCCAGTCATGGTTCTGAGCAACAGGAGTAGAGGGGTGGATTTTCAAATGTCTGGAACAGGCTTTCCAGTTTTCTAACTTACAGTTACTGAGGCCTCTTCACTTACTGAGTTGTCTCTCATAGATGCTCAGAAAGTACTGTCAGTCAATGGTGTGAAAATATTCTACAAAATTAAGAAGATACATGTATTTGCTCATTTCGATTCACCAATCATGAATGGCAACAGATTTGGTACCTCGGTATTTAAAACTTTTGACAGAAAATTTGTGGAAAATAATAAATTGATGGTGCTAGTTGGTTGCTCCACATATCTATGGATGCATTGACTATGAAATGAATGATCTTCATGAAAAAATTAACCAATGTCTAGCATTTCTGAGCATGGTGAGGGACAACAATTAATTCAGAGAGCACACTGATCAGCTCCATGTGTGCAGCAAAGTTCCATAAGTTTCTAAGTATGCTGTGGAATAGATTCTTCTTTCTGTCACCAACAGAGCTCAAGCAGTGCAAAACCACTTTATAGTGTTGGTGGAATTACAGAGAAAATTCAAGTCCCAGTTTCACATGATGTTGGCACTTTAAAATGGGGGGCATTAATGGTCAAGAATGGAATGCTGTATCTTGAGATGGAGATGTATGGGAGGTCCCTACAGAATATAAGAATTTAGCCCCTTCAGATTCTCAAGGGTTTATATCACCTAAGAAAATAGTCTTTCCATACTTAGCAGAGGATATACTCCCACTCTTAACCCATGAAATACTGCCTATTTAATCTTTGACTGAGAAAATTAATCCTTCATTGACTGCTGGTTTAGCAGTGAATTTCTCTAAAGGAGATGGGAGGCAAGACAATACTGATATCCCTCAAGACTTAGCCATAGTTGCCTTTATATTTTTAATGAGCCTTAAGGCTAAGTAGGTTCCTAGAATAGTGATAGAAAATGTAGTCCATAAAGATGCAAGCTACATCTACATAAGAGCCTAATGCATTTGGTTATTTGTTCAAACAGTAGTCTGGAGAATATGTGTGGAGATGGATTTGAAGGGTGTGAGATAATGATGGAAGGAACATAAACTGGATCAGATTGAGTTGACTGATAAGATCTCACTGAGTGAAATGTCTGGGTTCAGTACCAAAGCTCTTGCAGTAAATGTTGTCATGTGAATGGTTAACTGAAACTTTTGTCAAAGATGGCCTACCAAAATGGTGTTGAATACACTTGGTATCCCTTGACTTAATGTTGGCAAAGTAATCTTAAGACTCCAGGAAACTGTAGTAGTAGAATGGGCATGCTGAGTAGAACTTAATCTTGCACAATGAGAAGGCCTAGAAGACATGCTTTTCATGAAACCTTTAACAGAAAATGGTGAGTGTGGTACCTGCACATTTCAAGAGCTTTGTGGTAATCATTTTCCTTGTGCCAGCCCTTAGGGTTGGAGACATTGCTGCTCCGTTGGATTAATTAAGTGCAATTGGTTTAATTGGCTCCTGAAGTAATAGAGTCAAGATAGTAACATGGAATTGCCCAGAGAAGATGATCTTAGTTATAGTAATGGGCAGCAAAAACAAAACAATGTCTCTAATAACCAAGCCTGTAGTGAGCTGCATAGGCAAAGTGATTTTTTTATAATTCACTTTAAATTCTAAACACTGCCACCTTTCTGTCGTCTCTTCCCACAATCCTTTCCCCCAACCCCTTCTCCTTCTCATTTGAAGGGGTGGAGGTTCCCTGGGTATCACGCCATCCTAGTACATCAGGTATCTGCTGGGCTAGGAACATCATCTCTCACTAAGGTCAGATAAGACAGCCCAGATAAGAGAACATCTGGGGAAAGTGGGAGTGGGTGAGTGGGTGGGGGAACACCCTCATAGAAGAAGCAGGTGGGGGTGATGGGATGGGAGGGTTGGAATGGAAACCAGGAAAGGGAATAAAATTTACAATGTAAATAAAGAAAATATCTAATAAAAATAAAATTTAAAAAAAGAAAGCAGGTTGAGAATGCCACAGAGAGCAAGCCAATAATTACAATTCCTCCATGGTCTTTGCTGGGGTTCCTAGATTTCTGCCTTGAGCTCTTGCCCTAGCTTCTGTCCATAATGTATTATAACATGTTGGCCAATATAAACCTTTTCTCTTAAAAAACATAAATAGATTTAAAAAAAAGAACATATCCCACAGTTAATAGCTTTTGGGATAGTTTCTGCTCCATTTGTTCAGGACCCACATGAAGACAAAGTTGGGGTTCTGCTATATATTTGGCAGGAGTCCTAGGTCCAGCCCACATATGCTCCTTGGTAGGTGGTTCAGTCTCTGAGAACCTCAAGGGTCCAGGTTAGTTGACTCTGTTGATCTTCTCTTGGAGTTCCTATATCCTTTGGTCCACAATCTTACGCCAATTCTTCCATAAGAGTCCCAAAGCCACATCCACTGCTTTGTTGTGGATGAAGCTCTGTCTGAGTCAGCTGTTTGGTGGAGCCTCGCAGAAAACAGCCATGCTAAACTCCTGTCTGCCAGCATAATGGAGTGTCCTTAATAATGATGGAGATTGGTACTTGCCCATGGGGCTGGTCTCTATTTGGGCCTGTTATCGGTTGGTCATTCCCTCAGTCTCTTTTCCATTTCCTGAGGCATTGCTTGAAGACAGGATAAATTTTGTGTCAAAATTTTGTGGATGGATTAAAGTCCCTAGCACTCCACCCTCATGGTATTCTACAGAACATAATTTCTGACCAAGAAATTCACTTCATAGCCAGGGAAGTACATCTGTGTGCTTATGAGCATGGAACCCACTGACTCCCCCAAATCCCAAAGCAGATGGCCTAATAAAAAGGTGGAATAGCCTTTTGAGGGCACAGTTACAGAGCAAATTAGGTGGCAGCAGAATGGAGGTCTGGTGCAGGATTCTCCAGAAAGCATTATATGCTTTGAACTAGAGTCCAATATGTGGTACTGTTTCTCCTATACGCAAGATTCATGGGTCCATTAATCAAGGGATGGAAAAGGGAGTAATTCCACCCACTATGAACCAGAGTGATCCACAGGGACAACTTGTTTCCTGTTACTGTGACCTATAATTCTGCTGGCCTACAAGTTTGGGTTCAAAAGGGGGAAGTGTACCTATCAGTAACTATAACAAAACCACATTGAACCAGAAACCCAGGCCTCCCTATGGCAACTTTAAGCTCCTGATGCCCTTAAGTTAACAGACAAAGAGTAACAATGTTAAATATATAACACACTTGGGATTGTATGTGGGATAGCTGTATTATACTAGGACAATTTTTTTGGAAAACTTCTATTTTATTTTATTTTATTTTTTATTTACATTGCAAATGATTTCCCCTTTTCTGGGTCCCCACTCCCCACAAGTCCCATAAGCCCTCTTCCGTCCCCCTATTCTTCCATCCACCCCTTCCCACTTCCCTGTTCTGGAATTCCCCTATACTCTGAGGAGTGCACTGAGTCTTTCCAGAACCAGGGGCCACTCCTCCATTCTTTTTGGACATCATTTAATTTGTGGATTATGTCCTGGGTATTCAAAGTTTCTAGGCTAAACTGATATCCACTTATCAGTGAGTGCATACCATGATTGATCTTTTGAGACTGGGTTACCTCACTTAGTATGATGTTCTCTAGCTCCATCCATTTGTCTAAGAATTTCATGAATTCATTGTTTCTAATGGCTGAATAGTACTCCATTGTGTAGATATACCACATTTTTTGTATCCATTCCTCCGTTGAAGAACATCTAGGTTCTTTCCAGCTTCTGGCTACTACAAATAGGGCTGCTATGAACATAGTGGAGCATGTGTCCTTATTTCATGCTGAAGAATCCTCTGGATATATGCCCAGTAGTGGTATAACAGGGTCCTCAGGAAGTGACATGCTCAGTTTTCTGAGGAACTGCCAGACTGATTTCCAAAGTGGTTGCACCATCTTGCAATCCCACCAGCAGTGGAGGAGTGTTCCTCTTTCTCCACATCCTCGCCAACACCTGCTGTCTCACGAGTTTTTGACCTTAGCCATTCTAACTGGTGTGAGGTGAAATCTCAGGGTTGTTTTGATTTGCATTTCCCTAATGATTAATGATGTTGAACATTTCTTAAGGTGTTTCTCAGCTCTCCGAAGTTCTTCATGTGAAAATTCCTTGTTTAGCTCCGCACCCCACTTTTTAATGGGGTTATTTGGTTCTCTGGGTTCTACTTTGTTGAGTTCTTAGTATATATTAGATATTAGCCCTCTGTCAGATTTAGGGTTGGTGAAGATCCTTTCCCAGTCTGTTGGTTGATGTTTTGTCCTTTTGATGGTGTCCTTTGCCTTACAGAAACTTTGTAGTTTTATGAGGTCCCATTTGTCAATTCTTGATCTTAGAGCATAAGCTATTTTTTTTTATTATTCGATATAATTTATTTACATTTCAAATGATTTCCCCTTTTCTAGCCCCCCCGCTCCCCGAAAGTCCCGCAAGCCCCCTTCGCTTCCCCTGTCCTCCCACCCACCCCTTCCCACTTCCCCGTTCTGGTTTTGCTGAATACTGTTTCACTGAGTCTTTCCAGAACCAGGGGCCACTCCTCCTTTCTTCTTGTACCTCATTTGATGTGTGGATTATGTTTTGGGTATTCCAGTTTTCTAGGTTAATATCCACTTATTAGTGAGTGCATACCATGATTCACCTTTTGAGTCTGGGTTACCTCACTTAGTATGATATTCTCTAGCTCCATCGATTTGCCTAAGAATTTCATGAATTCATTGTTTCTAATGGCTGAATAGTACTCCATTGTGTAGATATACCACATTTTTTGCATCCACTCTTCTGTTGCAGGATACCTGGGTTCTTTCCAGCATCTGGCAATTACAAATAGGGCTGCTATGAACATAGTAGAACATGTATCCTTATTACATGGTGGGGAGTCTTCTGGGTATATGCCCAGGAGTGGTATAGCAGGATCTTCTGGAAGTAAGGTGCCCAGTTTTCTGAGGAACCGCCAGACTGCTTTCCAGAGTGGTTGTACCAATTTGCAACCCCACCAGCAGTGGAGGAGTGTTCCTCTTTCTCCACACCCTCTCCAACACCTGCTGTCTCCTGAATTTTTAATCTTAGCCATTCTGACTGGTGTAAGATGAAATCTTAGGGTTGTTTTGATTTGCATTTCCCTAATGACTAATGAAGTTGAGCATTTTTTAAGATGCTTCTCTGCCATCCGAAGTTCTTCAGGTGAGAATTCTTTGTTTAACTCTGTACCCCATTTTTTAATAGGGTTGTTTGGTTTTCTGGAGTATAACTTCTTGAGTTCTTTATATATATTGGATATTAGCCCTCTATCTGATGTAGGATTGGTGAAGATCTTTTCCCAATTTGTTGGTTGCCGATCTGTCCTCTTGATGGTGTCCTTTGCCTTACAGAAACTTTGTAATTTTATGAGGTCCCATTTGTCAATTCTTGCTCTTAGACCATACTCTATTGGTGTTCTGTTCAGAAACTTTCTCCCTGTACCGATGTCCTCAAGGGTCTTCCCCAATTTCTTTTCTATTAGCTTCAGAGTGTCTGGCTTTATGTGGAGGTCCTTGATCCATTTGGATTTGAGCTTAGTACAAGGAGACAAGGATGGATCAATTCGCATTCTTCTGCATGCTGACCTCCAGTTGAACCAGCACCATTTGTTGAAAAGGCTATCTTTTTTCCATTGGATGTTTTCAGCCTCTTTGTCGAGGATCAAGTTGCCATAGGTGTGTGGGTTCATTTCTGGATCTTCAATCCTGTTCCATTGATCCTCCTGCCTGTCACTGTACCAATACCATGCAGTTTTTAACACTATTGCTCTGTAGTATTGCTTGAGGTCAGGGATACTGATTCCCCCAGATTTCCTTTTGTTGCTGAGAATAGTTTTAGCTATCCTGGGTTTTTTGTTGTTCCAGATGAATTTGATAATTGCTCTTTCTAACTCTGTGAAGAATTGAGTTGGGATTTTGATGGGTATTGCATTGAATCTGTATAGTGCTTTAGGCAAAATGGCCATTTTAACTATATTGATTCTACCGATCCATGAGCATGGGAGGTTTTCCCATTTTTTGAGGTCTTCTTCCATTTCCTTCTTCAGAGTCTTGAAGTTCTTGTCATACAGATCTTTCACATGTTTGGTAAGAGTCACCCCAAGATACTTTATAATTTCTTTCTCAGCCTGCTTATCCTTTGAGTATAGGAAGGCCACTGATTTGCTTGAGTTGATTTTATAACCTGCCACTTTGCTGAAGTTGTTTATCAGCTGTAGGAGCTCTCTAGTGGAGTTCTTTGGGTCACTTAGGTAGACGATCATGTCGTCTGCAAATAATGATAGTTTGACTTCTTCCTTTCCAATTTGTATCCCTTTGACCTCCTTATGTTGTCGAATTGCCCGAGCTAGTACCTCAAGTACAATATTGAAAAGATAAGGAGAAAGGGGGCAGCCTTGTTTGGTCCCTGATTTCAGTGGGATTGCTTCAAGTTTCTCTCCATTTAGTTTGATGCTGGCTACCGGTTTGCTGTATATTGCTTTTACTATGTTTAGGTATGGGCCTTGAATTCCTGTTCTCTGCAAGACTTTAAGCATGAAGGGATGCTGAATTTTGTCAAATGCTTTTTCAGCATCCAATGAAATGACCATGTGGTTTTGTTCTTTGAGTTTGTTTATGTAGTGGATTGTATTGATGGATTTCCGTATATTGAACCAACCCTGCATTCCCGGGATAAAGCCTACTTGATCATGGTGGATGATCGTTTTGATGTGTTCTTGGATTCGGTTGGCAAGAATTTTATTGAGTATTTTTGCATCGATGTTCATAAGGGAAATTGGTCTGAAGTTCTCTTTCTTTGTTGGATCTTTGTGTGGCTTTGGTATCAGCGTAATTGTGGCTTCGTAGAAGGAATTGGGTAGTGTTCCTTCTGTTTCTATTTTGTGGAATAGTTTGAAGAGTATTGGTGTTAACTCTTCTTTGAAGGTCTGGTAGAATTCTGCACTGAAGCCATCTGGTCCTGTGCTTTTTTTGGTTGGAAGACTTTCTATGACTCCTTCTATTTCTTTAGGCATTATGGGACTGTTTAGATGGTCTAGTTGGTCCTGATTTAATTTTGTTATTTGGTATCTGTCAAGGAAATTGTCCATTTCCTCCAGATTCTCCAGTTGTGTTGAGTATAGGCTCTTGTAGTAGGATCTGATGATTTTTTGGATTTCCTCAGTTTCCGTTGTTATATCTCCCTTTTCATTTCTAAGTTTGTTAATTTGGATACTTTCTCTGTGCCCTTTGGTCATTCTGGCTAAGGGTTTATCTATCTTGTTGATTTTCTCAAAGAACCAGCTCCTGGTATTGTTGATTTTTTGTATGGTTCTCTTTGTTTCTACTTGATTGATTTCGGCCCTGAGTTTGATGATTTCCTGCCTTCTACTCCTCCTGGGCGAAATAGCTTCTTTTTGTTCTAAGGCTTTCATGTGTGTCATTAAGCTGGTAATGTATGCTCTCTCCATTTTCTTTTTGGAGGCACTCAGGGCTATGAGTTTTCCTCTTAGCACTGCTTTCATTGTGTCCCATAGGTTTGGGTATGTTGTGTTTTCATTTTCATTGTGTTCTAAAAAGTCTTTAATTTCTTTCTTTATTTCTTCCTTGACCAAGGTATCATTGAGTAGAGTATTGTTCAGTTTCCACGTGTATGTGGGCTTTCTGTTGTTTCTGTTGCTAAAGCATAAGCTATTGATGTTCTATTCAGAAACTTTTCCCCTGTGCCCATATCCTACAGGGTCTTCCCCAGTTTCTTTTCAATTAATTTCAGTGTGTCAGGTTTTATGTGGAGGTCCTTGATCCATTTGGAGTTGAGCTTGGTACAAGGAGATAAGAATGGATCGATGTGCATTCTTCTATATGCTGAGCTCCAATTGAACCAGGACAACTATTACCTGCTTATTGTTTTCATTTGAAAATTCAGCACAGCATTGAAAGCTATGTCTATGTTTCCAGTTGACAAGGGGTAGACTCTTGATGACTATCGTTTGTTGTCAATTTGACTACTTATGGGAAAAACTTAAACACAAGTGGCTAGGTTCACCTATGAGAAAAAAGCAAATTTCTTTCTTAAATTAGTTGAAAGGGAAGAGCCAGTTTTAAGCCAGATCTTTTGAGATGGGAAGATACACATTTAATCTATGCCATATCTTCTATTAGAAGCCTATATAAAAGAGATCAAAGAAGGAAGCTTGCTCTCTTTGCCTGCTTGCTTTGGCTGACAAGACCACTTATTTCCTAGTACCCACTCTTTCAGGATTCTGACATAAATTGAAGACTAGCTGAACATCTAGCCACATAAACTGAATTGTTGGATTCTTAGATCTTCTATTGATTGACAGCCATTTTCAATATTTTGTTTATTTTAATTTATTTAATTTAAAAATATTTTAGAAATAAAAACAATTATAATATATAATTAATAGTATATTATAATAATCTTTTTGTGAGCCCTTTATTTTCTACATAGGTTACCTAATCTCAGTTACTTCCTCATGACAACATGTACGTACTCTGGTTTTATGTCAACTTGATACAGGCTAAAGTCATCTTAGAAGAGGAAACCCCAAATTAGAAAGTACCTTCATGAAATGTACATTGCTGGGGGTATTGCAAGCTGATAAAACCACTCTGGAATCAGTTTGGTGGTTTCTCAGAAAATTGGACATAGCACTACCTGAGAACCCAGCTATACTACTCCTGGGCATATACCCAGCAGATGCTCCAACATGCAAAAAGACAAATGCTCTACTATGTTATAGCAGCATTATTTAAAATAGCCAGAAGCTGGAAAGAACACCAATGTCCCTCAACAGAGGAATGGATACAGAAAATGTGGTACATTTACACAATGCAGATATTAAATTCAGCTATTAAAAACAATGAATTCATAAATTTTTTTAGGCAAATGAATGGAGCTAGAAAATATCATCCTGAGTGAGGTAACCCAGTCACAAAAGAATATACATGGTTTGTACTTGTTGATAAGTGGATATTAGCCCAAAAGCTTGGAATACACAAAATACAACTCACAGGCTGCATAAAGCTCAAGAAGAAGAAGAAAGACAAAAGTGTGGATGTGGATACTTTGATCCTTATTGGAAAGTGGATCAAAATACACCTGGCTCTTAGCCAACCAATAGAATGAGCATAGGGTCTCCAATGGAGCAGCTAGAGAAAGGACCCAAGGAGCTGAAGAAGTTTGTAGCCCTGCAGGAGGAACAATAATATATGCCAAACACTACCCCCAGTGCTCCCAGGGACTAAACCACCAACCAAAGAGTACATATGGAAGGACCCATGTGTAGCAGTAGATGACCATTTCAGACATCAATGAGAGGAGAGGCCACAGGAGTGAAGGCTCAGTTACCCAGAATAGGGGAATGCAAATCAGGAAATGGGGGGTGATCAGGGGGTGGAAGGATGGGATAGGGTTTTTTTTGAGGGGTAATGCAGAAGGGGGATACCATTTGAAATGTAAATAAAGCAAATATCTAATATATATATATATATATATATATATATATATATGTTTTGGAGTAACAGAACTTTACATACATTGGAATAACAGAACTTAGAGAATATATTTATTATATCACTCTGAGTAATACAAGGTGTTACTATAAATTCTTGCGGGCAACCATAAGCAATTTCAATAACTTGTATTATTTTGAGGCTCTCAGTAGGCTTATGAAACAGTTGATTTCATATTAGTGTGAAATACATTATATTTTTTGCTCTAGCCTCCCATTTAGACTTTATATCTCCATTCTTTAGTCCCTAACCAGAAAACAAGCTTTGCTGAGAATCTATGGTCACTCATATTCAAAGCATAACACATAGCCAAATAACTACATGTCAACACCACTGCAAATCTGACTGCATTTTCCTAGAACACCATTCCTTTTGTAACTCATATTTGAATCCACTACAACCTAGTTATCTCTTCCCTTTCTCTGAAAGTTCATTTATACTTTCCCTCTAACCCCAATCGTTCTGTAACCCAGAAACACTACTCTTTTAACCCTGGAAAATAAATGGTTTTTATACATCCCTTTTTATATACCTCAGAGACTATGCATGAAACAATTGCCCATTGGAAATTTTAGTTTATAGTTTTTCATATGTTTCAAAAAATATGCTCTAATGGAAATTTCCTTAAACTATTTCATCACCTGGTTTTATATACTAAATTTTCGCAATCTTCTTATACTCTGTAGAGCTAATTTGTTCACTAGTTGACTTCCTAAATTCCTGAACCCTTTCTACAGAGGTTCAACCTAATTGCAGTCACATTCTCTCTTCTGCTAATGTGCAAACCTTTTGTTTGTTTGTTTTATGTCACTCAGCACAAGCTGGAGTCATCTTTTTTTTCTTCGATATATTTTTTATGTACATTTCAAATGATTTCCCCTTTTCTGACCCCCCACTCCCCAAAAGTCACATAAGCCCTCTTCGCTTCCCCCTGTTCTCCCATCCACCCCTGCCCAATTCCCTGTTCTGGTTTTGCCCTATACTGCTACACTTAGTCTTTCCAGAACAAGGGGTCACTCCTCTTTTCTTCTTGTACCTCGTTTGATGTATAGATTAGGTTTTGGGTATTTCAATTGTCTAGACTAATATCCACTTATTAGTGAGTGCATACCATGACTGATCTTTTGAGACTGGGTTACCTCACTTAGCATGATGTTCTCCAGCTCCATCCGTTTGTCTAAGAATTTCATGAATTCATTGTTTCTAATGGATGAATAGTACTCCATTGTGTATATATACCACATTTTTTGCATCCATTCTTCTGTTGAGGGATACCTGGGTTCTTTCCAGCTTCTGGCTATTATAAGTAGGGCTGCTATGAACACAGTGGAGCATATATCCTTATTACATGCTGGGGAATCCTCTGGGTATATGCCCAGGAGTGTTATAGCAGGATCTTTCGGAAGTGACGTGCCCAGTTTTCTGAGGAACCAAAAAACTGATTTCCAGAGTGGTTCTACCTATTTGCAAGCCCACCAGCAGTGGAGGAGTGTTCCTCTTTCTCCACACACTTGCCAACACCTGCTGTGTCCTGAATTTTTAATCTTAGCCATTCTGACTGGTGTAAGGTGAAATCTCAGGGTTGTTTTGATTTGCATTTCCCTAATGACTAATGAAGTTGAGCATTTTTTTAAGATGCTTCTCAGCTATCCGAAGTTAAAGACAAGAACTTCCTTTGAGAAAATGCCTCCATAAGGTCAGGCTGTAAGCAACTCTGTAGGGCATTTTCTTAATTGGTGATTGATATGGGAGGACCCAGAATATTGTGGGTGGTATTATCACTTGACTGGTGCCTTTGGTTCTATAAAACAGCAGGCTAAGCAAAACAAGAAGAATATGCCAGTAAGGAGCACTCCTCCATGGCCTTTCCATCCGTTCCTGCCTCCAGGTTCTTGCCCTACGTGAGTTTCTTCATTGGCTTCTCTCAATAGACTCTGTGATTTTAGTATATGTAGGCCAAAATAAACCTTCCTTCAAAGTTGTTTTCAGTCATGGTGCTTGATTCTAGCAATAGTAAGCCTATCTAATATTGCAGTTTTTTGTTTGTTTTTGTTCAACAAAAGAGAGCCTTTTACAAATGCCATTTCCTTTAACACTAGTCAATGCATTTTAAGAATTTACATAATATTGTGGTCTGTTAGAACCGAATAGAAAAATATTATTCTCATTGCACCCACATAGTAATAATCTATCCCATCTTTATGATGCAGGCAGAGGCCAGATAGAAAGCCAAAACTCTAACCCCACCCAGAAAAAAAAAAGAAACAACAGTGATATGCCTCTTTGGGTCTTTATCAAATTCAAAAGGGAAAAACATCTCTGTTTTCACCTGACAGTAATCACATTACAATTCTTTCCTCTAGCAAGGACAGGCAGAAATATCTTGATATAAAAACAGGCACTAAACGAAGATCAAGATTCTCATGAGACAGTACTATGTGCAGGTTTCAAATTTTAAAATCACTCATTTTATCAAGAACAAGGAAGATATTAAATATAATTTTAAATGTTAATCAATAGAGAGTCTGAAGTGACAGAAATTTCTACAAAAGGTGACAGAGATGTCAGTTATCTGAAAGTTTAAATTAATCATTATTTAAATTATTGAATAAATAACTATTGAATGCAATGATTAAATGAAAGACTCAACCTAAAACTTCTACAAAGAACAGGGCCAAAGAAGACAAAGAAAATCTACACAGAAAGTTTAGATTTGACATTGAAGCAGATTTCTACATGAAATGTGAAAGCTCTTACATGTGTTTTTTTCCTGCTATTACTAAGGTAGAACATAACTAAGATAAATAAGAAGGAAAATTGCTACTCAAAATCTCTAGGATACAAGGAATTTTAAATATGATAAAATTAAGAGTTCTAATGTAGGAAATATTTCTAGAGGAAACGAGTAGCTTTTCAAGCATTGCCTAAAACTATCCCCAGTCTCAAGTACAGAGTATTCTGCCACAAAAAAGTCTCTTATTAAATGATCCATTGTCCTCTATGTTCATATCAACAGAAAAGAAGAAAATAGAAGGATTTTTCACAGAAAGATCTGTAGGAAAACATGCTATTAAATGAAGTAAATCCTTAAGCTACATACATGTGGAGAGACACACTAGTTAGGATTTCTGTAAGAGTAGACACATTGGATGTCTGACACAATATGTTACAGAAAAGAGACAACTAATATTATAAATACAACTTTTATGGCTGTGAAATATGCTGACAATACTGTTCAACTACAGACATATATTTTACTTTAACAAAAAAGATTGAATAGATTCTAAAGGTATCAAGAGCTAAGATATCAGTGTTACAGTTGCACTGGAGAATCTATATATGTCTCGCTATTATATTTTGGGGTATAATTTGAACTTTGAGTTTTACAGATCCACAGATACAAAGAAATTATCTTCAAAGATGGATTATTGTTTGCTTCTCTAATTAGACAGAGGAACTCAGAGAATGGAGCCTTAAAATGAGACTTTGGGTGTAAAAAAGCCTCTTGCAATGTCCAACTTTATTCAGAAAATCAGACAATGTATATTCTCAGGGTTAAGAAGAAAGCTCTATTGACAGAGTCTGATGCATTACAGAAGCATTACAATTTTATCAGGTCCTATTTGTCAATTCTTGATCTTAGAATTTAAGTTATTGGTTTTCTGTTCAGGAAATTTTCCTCTGCCCATGTGCTCATTACTCTTCCCTACCTCCTTTTCTATTAGTTTCAGTGTATCTGGTTTTATGTGGAGGGCCTTGATCCACTTGGACTTGAGATTTGTACTAGAGGATAAGAATGTATCAATTTGCATTCTTTTGCAGGCTAACCATCAGTTGAACCAGCAACATTTGTTGAAAATACTTCCTTTATTCCACTGGATGTTTTTAGCTCCTTTGTCAAAGATCAAGTGTCCATAGGTGTGTGGGTTCATTTTTCGGTCTTTAATTCTGTTTAACTGATCTACCTGCCTGTCACTGTACCAATACCATGCAGTTTTTATCATGATTGCTCTGTAGTATAACATGAGGTCAGGGATGGTGATTCCACCAGAAATTCTTTTATTGTTGAAAATAGTTTTTTCTATCCTGGGATATTTTTTATTACAGATGAATTTGAAAAATGTTCTTTCTAATTCTATGAAGAGTTGAATTGGAATTTTGATGGGGGTTCCATCAAATCTGTAGAGTGCTTTCCACAAGTTGGCCATTTTTGCTATATTAATCCTACCAATCCATGAACAGCGAAGATCTTTCTATCTTCTGAGATATTTTTAATTTCTTTCTTCAGAGACCTGAAGTTCTTGTCATACAGATCTTTCACATGTTTTGTTGGAATCACACTAAGTCATTTTATGTTATTTGTGACTACTGTGAAAGGTGTTGCTTCCCTAATTTCTTTCTCAGTCTGTTTATCCTTTAAGTAGAGGAAGGCCATTGATTTGTTTGAGTTAATTTTATATCAAGCCACTTTGCTGAAGTGATTTCAAATGGCAACCAACAGATTGGGAAAAGATATTTACCAATTCAGAATAGATATGGGGCTAATATCCAATATATACAAAGAACACAAGAAGTTAGACTCCAGAGAGCCAAATAACCCTATTAAAAATGAGGTACAGAGCTAAACAAAGAACTCTCACCTGAGGAATTCCAAATGGCTGATAAGGACCTAAAGAAATGTTTAATATCTTTAATCATCAGGGAAATGCAAATCAAAATAACCCTGAGATTTTACCTCTTACCAGTCAGAATGGCTAAGATCGAAAACTCAAGGGACATTAGATGCTGAAGAGGATGTGGTGAAAGAAAAACACTCCTCCGCTGCTGATGGGATTGTAAGCTGGTACAACCACTCTGGAAATCAGTTTGGTGGTACCTCAGAATATTGGATATAGCCTGAGGACCCAGCTATACCACTCCTGGGCATATACCCAGAAGATGATCCAACATGTAATAAGGACACATGCTCCACTATGTTGATAGCATTCTTACTTATAATAGTCAGAAACTGGAAAGAATCCAGATGTCCCTCAACAGAGAAATAGATACAGAAAATATACTAAATTTACACAATGGAATACAACTCAGCTATTAAAAACAATGAATTCATGAAATTCTTAGGCAAATGTATGGAATTAGAAAGTAACAGCCTGAGTGAGATGACCCAATCACAAAAGAACACACATGATTTGTACTCACTAATAAGTGGATCTTAGCCCAGAAGCTCAGAATATCCTTCATACATGAAACTCAAGAAGAAGGAAGACCAAAGTGTGGGTATTTTTGTCCTTCTTAGAAGGGGGATTAAAATAGCGAAGGTAGGAGATAGAGAGACAAAATATTGGCCAGAGACTGAAGGAAAGGCCATCTAGTCACCCATCTGGGGATCCATCCCATATATAGTTACCAAACCCAGATACTATTGTGTATGCAAACAAGTGCTTGCTGACAGGAGCCTGATATAGCTGTCTCATGATAGGCTCTGCCAGTGCATGACAAATATAGAAGTAGATGCTCACAGCCAACCAATGGACTGAGCTCAGGGCCCCCAATGGAGGAGCTAGAAAAAGGACCCAAGGAGCTGAAAGGGTTTGCAAACCCATAGGAGCAACTATAGTATTAACCACCCAGTACCCCTAGAGCTCCCAGGGACTAAACCACCAACCAAAAAGTACACATGGAGGGATCCATGGCTTCAGGTGCATATGTAGCAGAGGATGGACTTGTTGGGCAATAGTGAGAAAAGCCCTTGGTCATGTGAAGGCTCAGTGCCTCAGTGCAGGGGAATGCCAGGACAGGGAAGTGGGAGTGAGTTGTTTGGTGACCTGGGGGAGAGGTGATGGATTAGGAGTTTTAGGAGCAGAAATGAGGAAAAGGGGATAACATTTGATTGTAAATAAAGAAAATATCTATCATCTACGTAAAGTGTACAATCAAAAGAATAAGCTGCTCATGACAAAAATGTTTTTCCATAGAAGCATATGAGGAAATAACAAAAGACAGATGCAATGAATAATCAAAAGGAAACTCATTCTCTGCTAAAATATGGGAGGGGCGCAAAAGCACATTCCAAGAACAATTCTATAGTTTTGAAGAAACCAGTGTCATGAGACTCTTATTTTCTTTCTTAGGAGTTTTCTCACAAGCACTCAGAACTTCCCTGGCATGACTCCATCTTGGAATGCATTCTGACAGACTACCGTGAATATCCCACCCATAACTAATTTATTTCACTAAGAAGATAAGTTTTGAGACCTTTGAACTTCAAGGTTTTAATGGATTTTCTATTTATGTTTATGCTTCCGTAGGTTAAGATTTTAGCAAGTGTTAAGGAGACATAGTCAATGTATAATCTATATGACAGCAAGGACTATCCTTGAGGGATTTATGTTATACTGAAGTAGGAATATAATTCTCTACTCCCAGAAGCAGAGTATATAAATAGACTATGAATGTTGTATGATAAAAATTAAGATTGCAGATGGAATTGCTTGACATATTTTACTTAAACTAAAATTACATCACTTTCTTCATTCCTCTAGCATCTCTAAGCTATGATCTCTTAGTCATCTCTTAAGCTGTTAACCTCCCTTTCTTTGATGGTTGTTGTCACAAGCATACGTGAATTTATGTTTGTGTATGCACAAGTGTACTTATACAATTGCTGGGTCAGTTTCTCTTCTTTGTGTGTGTATATGTTTTCAGGGCTGATCACTCAGTATTGGAAAACCATTAAGAAGGCTCATCTCTGGTAGTGGCTAATTTTTCTTCTTCCAGAAGCCATTAGTTTCCTGTTGTTCTTTCTCTAGGAGTAGAATCCCATGAAAATTTACCCCCTACATGTTCAAATGTTCATTAATATTGCCATTGTTCTGGTATTTTTTTTATATACACCATATCTAGAAGATACTGTTTTACAGTAAACATCCTGGTATCTGGTTCTTACAATGTTTCTATCCCTTTTCTGATGTTTTGCCTAAGCCACAGGTGCAGGAGCTGTGATGGTATGGGCTATTTCTAGTTGGTATGGGCTCCCATAATTTGTATATATGCATTGTTTCCTCTTGTGGCTTTCTGTGATTATCTCCATTCGCTGAGGAGAAGCTTCCTTAATGAATATGTGTAGCTATACATATTTGTGGATATAAGGATAAAATTTAGAATGTTATACACAATGAGCATTGTTCAGCTGTAAATAAAGATAATATATTTAAATTTTCAGGTAAATAGATGAATCTACATATAAATACATTGAGTGTGGTAACCCAATCCAAAAGGCAAATACTGTATATTCTCTTTCCTCTGCAGTTCTAGCTCCAGGAATGTATGACATCGAGTAACCATAGAAACTAGCAAAGTACAAAGGGACCATGGTATAGGTAGCACATGGGGAGTGGAATAGCAAAATACAAGTGATAAGAGTATGAAATAGAAAGAAGGATGGGAAGGGTTCTAATTATATATATATCGTTAATTGGTGTTGCTCTTGCCTGCTTTACTTGGAGCCCTGAGTTTTAGCCACAGAGCAGCAATGTGTAGGGTTAAAAAAATATAACATCATGCTAAATAAACTAGAAAAAGAATCAAACATATGTGTAGAGCAGTCAGATGGAAACAAAGGTAAAAACTGCAAAAGAAAACTATTAGAGTTTGAAAAATCTTAACCTGGCATTTTCTGTGGAATAAAAAGAACAAAGCTAAAATGTCAGCATAAGAAAAGAGAGGAGTTGAAATAGAGATGAAAGCCAAGCATTAGCTAGAGAAAGCCCAACTTGGAGATCTCCATTAGGTCCCTCCCCTTGGGCCTAGAGGATCCTACAGAAGACAGGAAGGAAGAACTGTAAGAGTAAGAAGGGTCAAGAAAAATATGGCCAACAAAATGAACTAAATAGGCTCAGGGGGGCTCACAGAGACAGAAGCAGCAATCACAGAGCCTATATGGGCCTGTGCTAGGCCCTCTTTCTGCATTCATGCTGATTCTTTATTCAACTTCAGGTTTTTGTGGGACTCCTAACAGTGGGAGTGGGAATGTCTCTGACACTTTAGCCTACTCGTGGGACACATTTGCTCCTACTGGGTTGTGTTGTATAGTCTTGATATGGTGGTTTATACATAGTTTGTATCTTCTTATACAATGGTTTGGTTAATACCATTGAGATCCTTTCTCTTTTCTTGAAGGAAAATAGAAGAGCAGTGGATCTGAGGAGAGATAACATGAGAGTGGTTGGATAATCAAATGAGAGAAAAATAACTTTTTTTAATTAAAAAATATTAATTGTAATGGAAAAAACATAAAATCAAATGAGAGAAAAATAACTTTTTTTTAATTAAAAAATATTAATTGTAATGGAAAAAACATAAAAGAATATAGCAGAATATCCTGAGCTAACTTATTTTTCATGATACAAAGAACCATGTTTTCTTCCTGATAGTAAAATAAAAGCAAGGGTAACTTCTCTTTTCACTTATACTCAACATATACTGGTGGTCTTAGCCACTGCCATAAGGATATGTAGTGAAATAAAATTATACATATTAAAAAGGAAAAATCCTAACTTTATTATTGATAGTATTATTGTCAAATAGAAAATCCCAAAGAATTAACTAAAGAATTACTAGATCTACTAAGTTAGTAGAGCAAGGGTGTATGAGTAATATACAAAACTTCCTTGCATTTTTCCATAGTATCAAATAAGAATTTTAATCAAATTTTTGAGAATAGTATTATTTATAATGGTATCAATAAAATTAACTATTGAGCACATATCTAGCAAATTATGCATCATATTCTTGGAAACTACAAAGTGCTGACATAGGAATTCACATATCTAAACAAATGTAGAGATGATATATTTATGTTTTGAAATACTCAATGTTTTTAAGACTTTAGTGCCTTTCAAATAGATCTGTAGAGTCTTCCATCCCATATGAATCAAATGTCCACCAACCTATTTTGTAGCTGGGAACTCAATCTAAAGTGTATATAAAATGTGAGAAGATGCAGGGTAAAAGGGACACAGATGATTCTCAATTTAATATGAAACTATGCTATATAAAATTCATCAAAACTTCAAAGTACAATAATTTAAATTTTATCTACTACACATAGCCTACTTACCATCATAGTTTAGAATCAGTTTTCTGGTAGAGTATTGGTTATTTAGCTTATTTATCATAAGCTATAATGGGACCTAAAGCTCACTGCCATTGTCTAGAATGCAAAGGACAGAAGGTAACACTGAAAATAGATTGAAATTTGAAATTCAAAGTATAGTTACCACTAAATACATATTGCTTTCACATCGTTGTAGACTTTAAACACAGCCATATGGAAACTGGTGAAATGATTCAGCAGTTAAGAACCCCTGATCTCATATATAGGACTAGAGTTACTTCACAAGTCTTGCAATTTACAACTGTGTCTATGTCTAGCTCCAAGAGATATATCATCCCCTCCTGGCCTCTCTGGATACATGAACAAATAGATCATACATCCACAAAGACACATGCATAAATGAAAAATAAATATATTTTAATTGTCATATGCTGAATAACTTTATGCTGGGGACCACCTTGTTTGAAGTAGAAGAGACACTTTACACTCTTCACAGTAACTGAACATTACTTTGAAGTCACCATTAAGACAATACTAATAAATCCAGTTTGGCACTGACCAAGAAATACAAACATCAACTGATAGAATGGAATACGGATCCTAGTAACAGAAGTTCTAGTAATAGACATGACAAATAATTGTACATAGTGTTTCTCATAACCCGCTACAAACAACATGAGACATTACAACATACCTGTTGCAATAACCAAAATGCAATAAGAACACAGAAATTGCTATCGTGATTTTATAGAAACTAGAATCCATTCATTGTCAGTAAGAAAACAAAAATGATATTTGGAATTTAATATTTCAATAGCTGATAAAAGTAACCCAATCCCACTATAGAATTCAACAATAACACTTCAAACATGGTATCTGCCCAAGCAAATTAAAGTTTCATATATTCATACATACATTCATACACACACACACACACACACACATGTCCAAAAGTGTTTACAATATCTTTGTTTATAATCATCAAAACCAAAATATAACTAACATGCCCTTCATTTAATAAGTTAATACATTTAGTTTAGTGAAGTAGAACGCTACTTGTTGACAAAACAATTGATATATAAAGCCATGAGAGTCATAGATAGGCCTTAAATGCATTTTTTAAATCAAGTAAATCTAAAAGAGCTATGTTCTCTGTGACTTTATTTATGCGATGTTTTCAAAAATCATTTTAAAAATAAATCTATGAAAACAGTATATCACTAGTTATAAATGGTTCAAAAATAATGTAATCTGGAGATTTGAAAGTAAATTGAGACTTTTCAGCAAAGTTGGGGTTAAATGATTTTATATGGAGATATAGAGATAGGTATAATTAATTTTTATGCCATTAAATCTTTCGAAACAAAGAATTAACTTCAAAGATAAAACATTAGTCATTTGAGGTATCGAGTATAAAATACTGTGATGAAAAACAGCACAATCCTAGTAAAAGTGTACAAAACCACCAAACTGAAAGGAGTTGGTAAACTGAGCATTCCTAAAAATGCAGAGATTCTGTAAGAAGAAAGGCAGAAATAAATGAACATAGCCAGGCAGTAGTGGCACAGGCCTTTAATCCCAGCACTTGGGAGGCAGAGGAAGGTGGATTTCTGAGTTTGAGGCCAGCCAGGTCTACAGAGTGAGTTCCAGGCAGCCAGGGCTACACAGAGAAACATTGTTTCTAAAAAAGAAAAAAAGAAGAAGAAAAAAAGAAAAGAAAAAAAGAAATAATTGGACATAGCTATTGTACTCCAATTGATTAAAATTAGATTTTCACAGAGCTGTAAATTGATTGTGAACCACCTAGATACATTTTATTAGGCAGTAAACAAATTTACAAATGAATCATGTATAACACAAGCTGGGTTCTTATTTTTAGGGTTCAAATTTAGACAAAAAAATGAAAGCTAGAATGGGCTATATTTTAACAGATGAAAATTATAGGTGTTGATACCGTATAATGTTTGCCATAATATAAATATAGGTGCACACAGTTAAAATATGTGTGGAAGGATTACTGTATGCTTTGTTCGATGGGAAATCAAAGGAATAATCCCATCCCAATAAAGAAACGCATCAGTTTTTGATTGTTTTAAATATAGTTTGTCAACAATCTAAATGTGGTTAAGGAAATGGCTGGTTCTCATGTTTGGAGAGCAACATACACATGAAGATGGAATATCTTGTCATGTAAGAAAGGAAAGAAGTAATTAAAAAGAGTAATTGTGACTATTTGTCAGACGCTAAAAGATAATCTAAAAGACTTACAAAGGCAAAAGCTGAAACAATCTGAAGAACTAAGTGAAAGAGCAGTACATAGGCAGGCAAAGTATAAAATATAAAAATATATATATTTGTGCATCAATTAACTATTTGAATATGTGTACAAACGGAAAGTAGAGAATTATTCCTTGAAAAGAGTTGCCATGTAGTTTATGTAAGTGTACCACTATTATGAAGATAGATGACAGTTCTCTCTGTCTTACGTGTATGCTATGAAATGTCATTTTCCCAAGTATGGAAAAATGGGGGCGAGCTATGCTGCACTGGAGAGGCCTGAAAAGTACTGTCTCAGCCTGACAGAATGGTCAGTGACAGCAGTCATAAATCATGGTGATGATCGGTATCTGTGCTGTGGTATAATGAGAAGGATACTTAACCTCTGGGATTCCCTGTCCCCAAACCCACAGCTCAAAAATAACTGTAACAAAACTTCTTTTCAACAATACTTTAGACAAAGTTGAACTGTGAGAAGATCCACAAAATATCTGTGCAGCACTCATCAAACTCTCAAGGTTAGCAAAACAGAAGAAAATCTGAGAAATAGTAAAACTCCAGTGAAGCCCCAGACACGTGACATCAAAATGTAATATACACTGGCTAGAATTATAGAAAAGTAACTTAAACTAATATATAAATATTCATTAATTATTTGAGACAAATGTGCCATACTGATCATGGTTAATAAGGTATTGTTGATTAGTAAGGTATGATTAATAAGGAAAACTGTGTTGGAAACTATCATCTTTACAACTTTGCTGTAATACCATACTATTTTCAATTGTCTAGGCCTTATTAGTATATAGTTCTAGCATGTTCATAGTCTTTATGTATTGAACGAGTGATGTATTCACTATCTAAAGATGAAACCTCTAACGCAAAGCCTACAGTTGAATGCAAATGTAAGCTCAGGATTTTGTTGTTGTCTAGAACACATTGTTCCATTAGCCAGTGGCAGAATAAAAGCCTTCCAACCTAGATGGCATGGCCTGGTCTGCAGAGTGTTTAAGAAGCATCCCTACAATCAACATACTGTCATGAAGCCTAGTTATGATACCTACTACATTCTTGACTCTGGTGTCCAGGATGAGAGACATGAGAGGTGAAAAAAATCACTGCTTTAAAAAGATCTGTTTTCCTGTCAATATAAATTGCTTCACTGTTTAGAAGCTCTTGAGGCACAATTCTAACATCTACACATAGATCCTAAGGTTGTATTTTCAGCAGCAATCTTTGGTCTTCTTGACAAGTCACCCTCTATCATGTCCCTAATCAGGGACTCAGTTTCACATTGTCCATGATGGTGTTGTCTAGATAGAAAGCAGAATGTACTGTGACGGATGTTTCAATCCCTCCCTTGGTCCGCAGGCTCATTCTTTTGATGCTTGTTCCAAACAACCATTTCCAAGAGTTTCTAGTAAGAAATCTTCTACAAGTTGTTAGTTCTGTGGTTATGCATTGCACACATCTCACAAAACTTAGATAAGCTTATATAAGGGGTCATCCCTACACCTGACATTGAGAAGCTATTGTTGAAATACACTCTTCAAAGATGAATTTAGCATGCATTAAATCTGGCTATACACACTGGAACTAAAGAGATGTCCACTACCACACATTTGCACACATTGTCTAATGTTTTACTCAACAATGATTCTACTGTGAAATGGGACCTTTGCTCCGATTCTGTTCTGAAGTAGGACCGTAAGACCACCTGCTGTCATTACTCTGCTTATGTTTGCACTGCCATCACATATCTGAGAATAATCATTTGTTCACACCACTCAACTGACTCCTTGGGACAATATGAGAGCTGACTAGGTTCCAGCCATGAATTCTGAGGAGTGTGCATAAGGGGAATGGCATTTAAATATAATTTACTGGGTTATTCTCATTGAATAATTTTTGGTGTGACCTGTGTTTTGCAAGCTTCTAGTTGTTCCCTTTATATTTAATAATAGAGTGTCATTCAATCCACAATTGGAAAAGATTTAAAGCAGATGCTAAACTAAATAAACTATAATGCTCATTTCTGAAGTGACTGATGAGGGCAGGAAAAAAGAATGAAAATGATTCTCCTATGAAACAAAAGTGATATAAATTTTTTAAAGAAATCATTTTTCAATAAAAAATTGTAAGGCAGAAATATGTGTATTTTCTCACATAGCTCAGAGATCACATAAATGCCAGAAGAAATGACAGTTGCTGAAATAAATGTGTATTTTATGAAAAGCAAAGTAGTAAAACAAGCAAAATAGATGCATGAAATGGGCAAATTTTCAGCGGATTAGTTATTGCTGCCTCAGGGCAACTATAAATTATAAACTTGTTTTTAAACTTTCTGGTGTTCATGAATATATTCTGGATCAGTTCTTCCTTAGCCAGACCTTATAAAATGACCCTTTGCTGATTTATAATATTCTTTGAAGTTTATAAATCAGTGGTTCCCAGGTTTTAGATAGAAAAGATTCAAGTCAAAATTAAAAACAATTTTGGGGCAAATACTAACTTTTATGGACATAAAGCATGCAATGAAAGCTGGGGATAGCTCACACCTTTATTCCCAGAATTTGAGAAGCTATGGCAAAAAGATTACCTTGGGTTTGCCACTAACCTGGCTATAATAGTCCATCTTAGTCCAGTCCTATCCTAAAGATTGAGGTCTTTTCTCAAAAAACAAACAAACAATTAAATAAAATGTAAGATTTTATTTCATCTCCCTTTGCCCCCAAATTTTAAGTGAATACAAAACTTACTGTGTGTACTTTTCTTTCAAAATTGGTCAATGCTACACTCAAAGATTATGACAGTTCTAAACTACCATGATGTCATTTTCTATCCATTTTTTGTAGAAAAAGATGATCAACTATAGTAAAGCCATTTGTGAGAACACACTGCATGTAAGTACAAATTGACATGATTTAGCTCTTGACAGTGATTCTATGGGAGAGTAATTCTGCTCCACAGGTACATGGCAGACACTTCATAGACTTACAGAGAACAAAACAAAGCCCGTCTGAAGGGAGCTGCCCAGAGGACAAAGCTTCTGGATTTTTCAGTCAGTGCAGACACATATAAATGCCATTAGGACTGAAGCAGGTATGCCAAAAGATAAAAATGCTTAATTCATCCTTTATGAAAAAAAATCAGCATTCCAGACTAGTGTTGAAGAGTAGTGCAATTTGACTGACTGTAACTTCAACACAACATTTACAAGCCTTTCAGGGTTTCTGCTTCTTGAAGAAGCCATATGTAGACCTGGATTCAAACCAGGAAAATACAAGAAAAAGCAAGATGGAAAACATGATCAGGCAATATTTAGAAAACATATCAAACATAATTATCTCAGAGTGTAATATGGATTTACATCTATGGCATTCATAACTTATGAGGAATGATATGCTTAAAATACTCATTAACCAAAAGTTTTTGCATATTATTCATTTATCTATGCTCTTGAATTCAACAATGACCGTAATAACACACAGATAACCCATTCTGTGCAGATCTCATTATAGAAAATCTATTATATTCATGAAATACATCCAAAATCAGTAAAATATAGAATTGTGTGCATTAATATTTGATTAAAAAGGAAATAGACTTTTAAAATCAAATCCCATATTCCTTCATTCTCTTGCCCAAAGGACACACAGTGATAACTAGCCATTCATGAACAGCTTTAAATTTGAATACAGTTACACATGAATGGCAGGACTGATTCTCAGTGGTTAAAATCACTAGTTACCTTTATAGTACCTGGGTTCAGCTCCTAGCAACTTTTGGTTGCTCACAACCACTGTAACTCAAAAGATATGGCACACTCTCCTTACCCTCTGAGACACTGACCACAAATTGTACACATACATACATATGGGGAAAAACTCATACACATAAAATAAATAAATCTTTATAAAATTGAACATGATTAAACATAAATAGAAATATTTATAGTTCTGTCTTTAAGTAGTACGTGTTAAGACTATAGTCATCTTCCTATGATGATTTTTTTATTCTTATATAGTAGTCAGTAAGCCTGACCTAAAAATACAATGTTTAAAGAAATAACAACCACAATAAATACACAAATATAGCCAATGATTCATCTCAAGCTTATTTTTATTAAACAGTTTAAGTATTGTTAAAACAGCTTTATTATGAAATATCACATATACAAAGATTAACAAGACATATGTAGAACTAATAAAAAACTGAAAAGCAAATACTTTGGGTGTGGGTAGTTTCAAGACCAGATTTCTCTGTGTAGCCTTGCCTCTCCTGTAACTTACTCCATAGACCAGGATGGCCTCAAATTCAGATCTGCCTGCCTCTGCTTCCCACATTCTGGTATTAATGGTGTGTACTGCCAGGACCCTTAGGGGTTTACAGAGACTGAATCACCAACAACTGGAACAAGAGCTGCCCCTGACTCTATTGCCTGCCTGTGGATCTTGTCTCCCTGAGTGGACCATTTCGTCTGGATGCAGTGGGAGAGGACGCTCCTAGTCCTATAGTGATTTGCTATGCCAAGGTAGGTTGGAACCCTGGGAAGACCTTCCAATTCTCAGAGCAGAGGGGGAGGGGGCCTATGTATGGGGGAACATTGAGGAGGCTATTATTGGGATATAAAGTGAATAAATGAATCAATGAAAAAGGACAAAGGACACCTAAATTCCTTACTCTGTCCTCTAAATGTAACTTTACTCATACCTTTATCTCTTAAGAGTACAACTGTAAATACTATTGTGCAATTTTCACTTTTTTGATGTAGAATTGCACAGTAAATATATTAGCATCTGTCTGACCTCCTTTAATTAAGGTTGCTTATTGCTGAACGCATTTATCAGATATTCGTGTTTCCCACTAGAACTTTTATTGTCACTTGTGTACTATCATATGATCTGCAAATGAAGACACTTTGATATCTTTCTTTCCTATTTGCAGTCCCTTAATATTGTTCAGTTGCCTTATTGATCTAGCTAAAACTTCAAGTAATACATAAAGTAGGTGAATACAGAGTGAACAATTTTGATTTGTTCCTGATTTTAGCAGAATTTCTTTCTGTTTATTCCATTTAGGTTGATGTTGACTATGGGCTTGCCATAAACTGCCTTTATTATGTTGGTGTCTTTGGTCCTTGTCCTCGGGGTTCAGGTAACCCTGTGTTCCCTAAGGTCAAAAGACTCTATGACCCTTCCTCCTATTCTTCCATATGAGTCCCCAAGCTCCATCCACTGTTAGGCTGTGGATGTCTGTATCTATCTGTGTCAGCTGGTGGGTGGAGCTTCTCAGAGAGCAACATGCCGCTGTCTGCAAGCATAACAAAATACCATTGAGAGTTTCAGAGATTGGTGCTTACCCATGGGATGGGTCTCAGTTTGGGCCTGTTATTAGTTGGTCACTCTCTCAGTCACTACTCCATGCTCTATGCCTGTATTTCTTTTAGACAGGATACATTTGCGGTTGAAAGTTATATGTGTAGATTGGTGTCTCTATTGCTCCACTGGGGTTCATGCCTAGATACAGGAGATTTCATCTTCAAATTCTATATACTCAATGTAGTGAGTCACAGCTAAGGTCACCCCCATTGATTCTGGAGATCCTGCTTGCTCCAGGTTTCTATCATATCATAAAGATGCCCTGAACCTCCTCATCCTGTCAGTTATAGATTTCCATCCATTCTTATGGCTGTCTGGCCATCGTTCTTATGCTTTCCCACACCTGATTCTGAACCCCCCATTCCACTCTCATGCCCTCACCCTCTCAGTTCACTTACTCCATATTTTTAAATTCCATCCATTTGCCTGCAAAATTCATAATGTCTTTGTTTTTAATAGTTGGATAATATCACATTTTGTAGATGTGCCACATTTTCTTTATCCATTCTTGGTTTAGTGACATCTAGGTTGTTTCCAGTTTTGAGATATTGCAAATAAAATGGCTATGAACATAGTTAAGCATGTGTATTTGTGGGCTGTTGGAACATCTTTTGAGTATATGCCCAGGAGTGGTATAGCTGTGCCTTGAGGTAGAACTATTGCCAGTTTTCTGACAAACTGCCAAATTAATTTCCAAAGTGGTTGTACAAGTTTGCATTCCTACCAACAATGAACAAGTTTTCCTCTTCCTTCATATTTTTCACTAGCATGAGCTACCAGTTGATCAGAACTCTACAGGAACACCAACAGAATCAACTAACCTGGACCCTTTCAGCTCTCAGAGTCTGAACCACCAAGCAAAGAAAAAAGAAGAGTTGGGCCTAGGCCTCCTCAGATATATGTAGCAGGTATGCCAATTGGTCTTCATGTGGGTCCTCAAGAACTGGAACAGGGATTATATCAAAAGCTTTTGTATGTAAGTGGGTTAGTTCTACTAGCTGGACTGTCTTTATCTGGCCTCAGTGAGAGAACAAGTACCTAACCTCACAGAAACTTGAAGTGCCAGGGGGGAGGGATACCCAGGGATGCCCTCATCTGCTCTGAGGAGGAGAGGAGGGAGGGATGGAGGAAGAATTATAGAAGGGGTGACCAGTGGAGGATGTGTGATGTGGGAAGGATTTTAGGAGAGTTTTCAGGACGGGGATCAGTGAGTGGGATATAAAGTGAATATATAAAAAAAATAAACTTAATTTATTTTAAAGAGTGTAAGAGCCAGAGGTATTGGAGGACATCAAGGGATCAAGGCTTTCTCAACCCAATAGGACCAATGCATATAAGAACTTACAGAAATTGATGGAGCATGCAACAGGGTCCATGACCCATTACTAACTCAGAAGTTATCTTCAGTAGATAACTACTTGCAAATGAAAGTTTAGTTTTCTCCAAGAGATTCTCATTGGGGAAACAAGCACTCTAATGCTGGCCCAGGAGGAGGTGGCCGACAGATCATAAACTCAAGGGCTTGAGGGTTTCTACAGAGATTCCTTGTATCCTAATGCTATGCCAAGGCTTGCATGCTTTTGCTTTCTTTTCTTTGTTTCTTTTATTTTCTCTTCTTTCTTTCCTTCTTCCTTCCTTTCTTTCTTTTCTTCTTCATTCCTTCCATTCTTTCTTACATAATGACCGTGTTCAATCTAGGCATCTAGGACATTTTTATCTTCAGGTAACCTATAAGAGCATATCATTTCATTTGTCTCTTTGATTGCTCATGGACATTTGTTACTTCCTATACCTGTATTTTATATATTACATAGCCATAATCATTTTGTAGATGTTTACTAGTGTGCATATATATACATCATTGTTAGCTGTAGATGCAAAAATAAGACAGTGAGGCATACCGAAACCAATCCATAAGTTTGCATTAGTATTGCTAGACTATTGTTGACAAGAGTGGTTTTAAATATTTTGGAAATCTATGCATTCTTACTGGGAGTCTTGTGTTATGTTACAATTTTACCAGTACCTTGTTGTTCACCCTTTATTTGCTCTAATCTTCAATGTTACTAGTCAAAGTATATGATGATTATATCCCCCCTTGAAGTGCTCATTTGTAATTCCATAATTATAAAGTTGAGCACTTTCAGTAGTGTAGCTAGATGGTATGTTGCAAGAAACAATGCCCAAGTGTACTTGTCAGAGTCTACTTAATCATCTCTGCATTGATTCCTAGGAGACCTTTATAAATTCAGCATGCAAATAAGCCCAAACTATTATCCAGCTTGCATTTTCACTTTAAAAATTTTGATAAAAAGTTTTTTATTTTAAATGTACATACATTTAATAATATTTTAATGAGAAATACTGAAATCTAATTTTCAACAATAATATGTATAACTGGCTTTTTCATTAATCAGCAGTGTAATTTATATATTTGTTGTTTCTCTGCCCATATTGTCAACATCTTGAAACAAAGTAAATATGTAAACTCCAAATCTCATTTTAAAAGTCCAAATATTTAGAGATGTTTCACTTTTAGTTTTTTAATGATCTGAGATTTCTGCTGGTTTTCTGTTAGAATGCCTTTTCTCCTCAGGTGTCTGACAATCTTATTTTACAATGAAGAATTTTTGTTGCACTTCTATAGGGGATATGTCATCCGTACTTTTCCCATATAGCTGGGAACCATAATTACCTGAAACTATCTTAACATATTTACTGAAAGTGGGATGTTTTCTTTGTTAGGTTCTAGTCTGGTATGCAATTCTCATTTGAACTGGGATCTATATAAAAGGGTAGTTTTCTTATTATTTATTTATTCAGTCCACTCAACCCCCATTCCAATAACATCATATGGCCAATGTGAAAAGGTATAAGTTTTATATCAAAAATTCAAGGAGCTTAAGATTATTGACCATCTTTTTAGCCATCTATTACATTTTAACCTAGGACTTCACAACTTAAACAACTCTAAAAACAGAGGGCCAATTCCTCTCATCTTTCTATGTGTCACTTCTTTTAAATTAAGAATCTATAGATATGAGGACTGCTTCGGCGGCGGCGGCGGCAGCGGCAGCAGTGGCTGCTCCAGCTGAAGGGCCATCAGCAGTGGAACCAAGGCGTCACAGGGACCAGTTAGGCCCTGCGCCCACGACCACTGACCTTCGCTGACCAGCCGGGCAGCAAGCAGCTGCAGTTGTGCGGTGCCTTTCCTGCAAGGAGGCCACTTCAGAACTCGGCCTCCCACCAGTCAGGAGAGGCGCATCCATCTTGGTTCCGTACTCCACGGATCGGACTGAGGTACACAAACATAATCCGAGGCCAACACCGCGGTGGTCTGAGCCCGACGGGCGTTGGCCTGCACCCAGGCCCTGGGCGGGTCGGGCCATCGGGGTGCCAACCCAGGCAGGAGGTTTTTTTGCACAGGCCTGCGAGCACGCCGCCACCATTTTGCCTGCAGGACGACAGAGAGCTCAGGCGGGCAGACCTGTAACAGGCATAGCCTAAGGCTAACAAAGCGGGGGTCCAGGCCCCAAAAGGCACAGGACTGACGCCAAGAACTGGGCGGCTTGGTGGGCCATCTGTGAGTCAACCCGCCCAGGTGATTGTTAGCAAAGCAGACTCTCCCGGCGCTTTCAGGGAGCGCGGGCGCGCACGCCCGCCATCCTAGTCACCTGGCAGACCCAATTAACAGTCATAGCCCTAGGGGAACTTTGCTCGGACCTTGGCCTCCCAGGCTTTTGCCTGGACTCAGGGACTGGGCCGCCAGGCTAACCTTGTGTGCGACAGCCCGGTTGGCGGATCGGCTGCCCAGCGGAGTGAGCGGAACACAGGGGAGGTCACAGTAGCATACACCATCTGCACTCCCTGGGAGTGGACACGGGCTCCATCTGCTCCACAGACACAATCTGGGGCAAGGCCTCAGGCAGAAGCCCTTAGCTCTACTCTCTCCGCTTCCGGATCCAGATCAGTCTGGGCGGCAACATTACATCTCCAAGTCCTGCAAGTGGCTAGCTGGGCTTCCGGGCGGCCAGCTGGGAGAAGTCAGTGTGCTCCAGTGAATCCAGCGGGTCCCAGCGGGAGCCTTCAGGTGTCTGCTTTGGGATCGGAACAGCCTGGGCAGCAGCACACTGTCTACAAGCAGTGCAGGAGGTAAGCTGTGCACCAGAGGCCAACTGGGAAGGGGCAGCTTGCACTGGTGAGTCCAGCACTGACAAGATAAACTAACACCAGCGAGAACTAGATGGCAAAAGGCAAACGCAGGAACGTCACTAACAGAAATCAAGGCAATATGGCAACATCTGAACCCAATTCTCCTCTACCAACATGTCCTGGATACCCCAGCACACCAGTAAAACAAGATTTGGATTTAAAATCACTGGTCATGATGCTGGTACAGGAACACATGAAGGTCATACATAAAGAAATTCAGGAGAAAATGGATCAAAAGTTAGAAGCCCTTGCAAGGGAAACACAAAAATCATTGAAAGAAATCCAGGAGAATACAAAAGCCAACAAGGAGGAAATGCAAAAAACACTTAAAGAAATACAGGAGAACTTTGCTCAACAGGCTGAGGTCATGAAAGACGAAACACAAAAATCTCTTAAAGAAATACAGGAGAACTTTGGTCAACAGGCTGAGCTCATGAAAGAGGAAACACAAAAATCTCTTAAAGAATTACAGGAAAACACAAACATGCAAGTGAAGGAGCTAAGCAAAACCATCCAGGATCTAAAATCAGAAGTAGAAACAACTAAGAAAACACAAAGGGAGACAACTTTGGAGATAGAAAGCCTTGGGAAGAAATCAGGGGACAGAGATGCAAATATCAACAACAGAATACAAGAGATAGAAGAAAGAATCTCAGATGTTGAAGATTCCATAGAAACCATGGACTCAACAGTTAAAGAAAATGCAAAATGCAAAAAGCTTGTAACCCAAAATATCCAGGAAATCCAGGACACAATGAGAAGACCAAACCTAAGGATTATAGGCATAGATGAGAGTGAAGATTTACAACTTAAAGGGCCAGCAAACATCTTCAATAAAATTATGGAAGAAAACTTCCCTAACCTAAAGAGAGAGATGCCCATGAATATACAAGAAGCCTACAGAACCCCAAACAGACTGGACCAGAGCAGAAATACTTCCCGTCACATAATAATCAAAACACCAAATGTTCTAAACAAAGAAAGAATACTAAAGGCAGTAAGAGAAAAAGGCCAAGTAACATATAAAGGAAGACCTATCAGAATCACAGCAGACTTTTCACCTGAGACTATGAAGGCTAGAAGGTCCTGGGCAGATCTCATGCAGACTCTAAGAGAACACAAATGCCAACCAAAACTACTATATCCAGCAAAACTCTCAATCACCATAGATGGAGAAACTAAGATATTTCATGACAAAACCAAGTTTACCCAATATCTATCCACAAACCCGGCCCTAAAAAGGATAATAGGAGGACAACACCAATACAAGGAGGGAAACTTCACCCTGGAAAAAGCAAGATAGTAATCTTTCATCAAACCCAAAAGAAGTTAAGCATTAAAATTTAAAAAATAACGTCAAAAATGATAGGAAGTAACAATCACTATTCCTTAATATCTCTTAACATCAATGGACTTAATGCCCCAATAAAAAGACACAGACTAACTGAATGGATACGTAAACAGGACCCTACATTTTGCTGCTTACAGGAAACACACCTCAGGGTCAAAGACAAACACTACCTTAGAGTAAAAGGCTGGAAGACAATTTTACAAGCAAATGGTCTCAGAAAACAAGCTGGAGTAGCCATTTTAATATCAGATAAAATTGACTTTCAACCCAAAGTCATCAAAAGAGACCCTGAGGGACACTTCTTGCTGGTCAAAGGAAAAATACAAAAAGAAGAACTGTCAATCCTGAACATCTATGCACCAAATGCAAGGGCACCCTCTTTCGTAAAAGAAACTTTATTAAAACTAAAAGCACACATTGCACCTAACACAATAATTGTGGGTGACTTCAACACTGCACTTTCTTCAATGGACCGATCAGGAAAACAGAAACTAAACAGGGACACAATGAAACTAATTGAAGCTTTGGACCAATTAGATTTAACAGATATATATAGAACATTCTATCCTAAAACAAAAGAATATACCTTTTTCTAAGCACCTCATGGTACCTTCTCCAAAATCGACCATATAATTGATCACAAGACAGACCTCAACAAATATAAGAAGATCGAACTAATCCCATGCCTCCTATCTGATCACTATGGAGTAAAAGTGGTCTTCAATAGCAACAGAAACAACAGAAAGCCCACATACACGTGGAAACTGAACAATACTCTACTCAATGATACCTTGGTCAAGGAAGAAATAAAGAAAGAAATTAAAGACTTTTTAGAACACAATGAAAATGAAAACACAACATACCCAAACCTATGGGACACAATGAAAGCAGTGCTAAGAGGAAAACTCATAGCCCTGAGTGCCTCCAAAAAGAAAATGGAGAGAGCATACATTACCAGCTTAATGACACACATGAAAGCCTTAGAACAAAAAGAAGCTATTTCGCCCAGGAGGAGTAGAAGGCAGGAAATCATCAAACTCAGGGCCGAAATCAATCAAGTAGAAACAAAGAGAACCATACAAAAAATCAACAATACCAGGAGCTGGTTCTTTGAGAAAATCAACAAGATAGATAAACCCTTAGCCAGAATGACCAAAGGGCACAGAGAAAGTATCCAAATTAACAAAGTTAGAAATGAAAAGGGAGATATAACAACGGAAACTGAGGAAATCCAAAAAATCATTAGATCCTACTACAAGAGCCTATACTCAACACAACTGGAGAATCTGGAGGAAATGGACAATTTCCTTGACAGATACCAAATAACAAAATTAAATCAGGACCAACTAGACCATCTAAACAGTCCCATAATGCCTAAAGAAATAGAAGGAGTCATAGAAAGTCTTCCAACCAAAAAAAGCACAGGACCAGATGGCTTCAGTGCAGAATTCTACCAGACCTTCAAAGAAGAGTTAACACCAATACTCTTCAAACTATTCCACAAAATAGAAACAGAAGGAACACTACCCAATTCCTTCTACGAAGCCACAATTACGCTGATACCAAAGCCACACAAAGATCCAACAAAGAAAGAGAACTTCAGACCAATTTCCCTTATGAACATCGATGCAAAAATACTCAATAAAATTCTTGCCAACCGAATCCAAGAACACATCAAAACGATCATCCACCATGATCAAGTAGGCTTTATCCCGGGAATGCAGGGTTGGTTCAATATACGGAAATCCATCAATACAATCCACTACATAAACAAACTCAAAGAACAAAACCACATGGTCATTTCATTGGATGCTGAAAAAGCATTTGACAAAATTCAGCATCCCTTCATGCTTAAAGTCTTGGAGAGAACAGGAATTCAAGGCCCATACCTAAACATAGTAAAAGCAATATACAGCAAACCAGTAGCCAGCATCAAACTAAATGGAGAGAAACTTGAAGCAATCCCACTGAAATCAGGGACCAGACAAGGCTGCCCCCTTTCTCCTTATCTTTTCAATATTGTACTTGAGGTACTAGCTCGGGCAATTTGACAACATAAGGAGATCAAAGGGATACAAATTGGAAAGGAAGAAGGCAAACTATCATTATTTGCAGACGACATGATCGTCTACCTAAGTGACCCAAAGAACTCCACTAGAGAGCTCCTACAGCTGATAAACAACTTCAGCAAAGTGGCAGGTTATAAAATCAACTCCAGCAAATCAGTGGCCTTCCTATACTCAAAGGATAAGCAGGCTGAGAAAGAAATTAGGGAAATGACCCCCTTCACAATAGCCACAAACAGTATAAAGTATCTTGGGGTGACTCTTACCAAACATGTGAAAGATCTGTATGACAAGAACTTCAAGACTCTGAAGAAGGAAATGGAAGAAGACCTCAAAAAATGGGAAAACCTCCCATGCTCCTGGATCGGTAGAATCAATATAGTTAAAATGGCCATTTTGCCTAAAGCACTATACAGATTCAATGCAATACCCATCAAAATCCCAACTCAATTCTTCACAGAGTTAGAAAGAGCAATTATCAAATTCATCTGGAACAACAAAAAACCCAGGATAGCTAAAACTATTCTCAGCAACAAAAGAAAATCTGGGGGAATCAGTATTCCTGACCTCAAGCAATACTACAGAGCAATAGTGTTAAAAACTGCAAACTTGGTACAGTGACAGGCAGGAGGATCAATGGAACAGGATTGAAGATCCAGAAATGAACCCACACACCTATGGCCACTTGATCCTCGACAAAGAGGCTGAAAACATCCAATGGAAAAAAGATAGCCTTTCCAACAAATGGTGCTGGTTCAACTGGAGGTCAGCATGCAGAAGAATGCGAATTGATCCATCCTTGTCTCCTTGTACTAAGCTCAAATCCAAATGGATCAAGGACCTCCACATAAAGCCAGACACTCTGAAGCTAATAGAAAAGTAATTGGGGAAGACCCTTGAGGACATCGGTACAGGGAGAAAGTTTCTGAACAGAACACCAATAGCGTATGCTCTAAGAGCAAGAATTGACAAATGGGACCTCATAAAATTACAAAGTTTCTGTAAGGCAAAGGACACCATCAAGAGGACAAATCGGCAACCAACAAATTGGGAAAAGATCTTCACCAATCCTACATCAGATAGAGGGCTAATATCCAATATATATAAAGAACTCAAGAAGTTAGACTCCAGAAAACCAAACAACCCTATTAAAAATGGGGTACAGAGTTAAACAAAGAATTCTCACCTGAAGAACTTCGGATGGCGGAGAAACATCTTAAAAAATGCTCAACTTCATTAGTCATTAGGGAAATGCAAATCAAAACAACCCTAAGATTTCATCTTACACCAGTCAGAATGGCTAAGATTAAAAATTCAGGAGACAGCAGGTGTTGGAGAGGGTGTGGAGAAAGAGGAACACTCCTCCACTGCTGGTGGGGTTGCAAATTGGTACAACCACTCTGGAAATCAGTCTGGCGGTTCCTCCGAAAACTGGGTACCTTACTTCCAGAAGATCCTGCTATACCACTCCTGGGCATATACCCAGAAGACTCCCCACCATGTAATAAGGATACATGTTCTACTATGTTCATAACAGCCCTATTTGTAATTGCCAGATGCTGGAAAGAACCCAGGTATCCCTCAACAGAAGAGTGGATGCAAAAAATGTGGTATATCTACACAATGGAGTACTATTCAGCCATTAGAAACAATGAATTTATGAAATTCTTAGGCAAATGGATGGAGCTAGAGAATATCATACTAAGTGAGATAACCCAGACTCAAAAGGTGAATCATGGTATGCACTCACTAATAAGTGGATATTAACCTAGAAAACTGGAATACCCAAAACATAATCCACACATCAAATGAGGTACAAGAAGAAAGGAGGAGTGGCCCCTGGTTCTGGAAAGACTCAGTGAAACAGTATTCAGCAAAACCAGAACGGGGAAGTGGGAAGGGGTGGGTGGGAGGACAGGGGAAGAGAAGGGGGTTTGCGGGACTTTCGGGGAGTGGGGGGGGGCTAGAAAAGGGGAAATCATTTGAAATGTAAATAAATTATATCGAATAAAAAAAAAATTGGGAAAGGATATTCACCAACCCCACATCTAATAGAGGGCTAATATCCAATATATACAAAGAACTCAAGAAGTTAGACCCCAGGGAACCCCAAATAACCCTATTAAAAATGGGGTACAGATCTAAACAAAGAATTTTCACCTGAAGAAATTCAGATGGCCGAGAGGCACCTTAAGAAGTTCTCAACATCATTAGTCATTAGGGAAATGAAGATCAAAACAACCCTGAGATTTCACCTTACACCAGTCAGAATGGCTAAGGTCAAAAACTCAGTAGACAGCAGGTGTTGGCGAGGATGTGGAGAAAGGGGAACACTCCTCCACTGCTGGTGGGGCTGTAAGATGGTACAACCACTGTGGAAATCAGTCTGGAGTTTTCTCAGAAAACTGGACATGACACTTCCAGAGGGCCCTGCTATACCTCTCCTGGGCATATACCCAAAGGATTCCCCGGCATGCAATAAAGTCACATGCTCCATTATGTTCATAGCAGCCTTATTTATAATAGCCAGAAGCTGGAAAGAACCCAGATGTCCCTCAAAGGAGGAATGGATACAGAAAATGTGGTATATTTACACAATGGAATACTACTCAGCGATTAGAAACAATGAATTCACAAAATTTTTAGGCAAATGGTTTGATCTGGAAAATATCATCCTTAGTGAGGTAACCCAATCACAAAAGAATACTCATGGAATGCAATCTCTGATAAGTGGATATTAATTAGCCCAGAAGCCCTGAATACCCAAGGCACAAATTGCATAACAAATGACTCCCATGAAGAAGTATGGAGAGGGTCCTGATCCTGGAAAGGATTGATCTAGCATTAGAAGGGAATATAAGGACAGAGAAAAAGGAGAGAGGTGATTAGAGAAGGGATGGAGAGAAGAAAGTTTATGGGACATATGGGGAGGGGGGATCCGGGAAAGGGGAAATCATTTGGAATGTAAATAAAGAATATAGAAAATAAAAATATTAAAAAAAGAATCTATAGATATATATTATATATGTATGCATACAAATATATGCATATAATAACAGTTGGCAAAAATGAGGTCTTGAATTTGAATAGAGTGTGAGAAGACTACATGGAAGGGCTAGGAGGGAGGAAAAGGAAGAGAGAAATATAAATAAAATATAATCTCAAATATAAATGTTTTTGCTCTTCTCTACTTTTCTATTCTTCTTTGTTTACTTTTTCATATATTTTGACCAATTTTCCCCTTCTCCAAACTCTTCCCATAATCCCATACCCATCCATCTTCATATTTCTTCCCTACCTTCAAAAAAATCCCAAGAAAGAAAGAGAAATCAAAATATACAAAAGACATTAAGAAGTAAAATTCCAAAATAAAAAGCATGCACACACTCGCAAACACACACACACACACACACACACACACACACACGAGTATATTCTATGGTTGACAAACTACTCTTGGTCAAAGAACCTGCCATGAAATATGGTCAATATACTCAGTTATAATCCATTAAAGACAGAATATTTTTCTTTTCCCAACAGGCATCAATTTTAAGTAGCTTCTTTGTTAGGAGGTGGGATGTTTAGCCAACATCTTCTGCTTACTAGCAATCTCCATGTGTTCATATGTGTATCAGTTAATTCTTTTTTGTCTGGAAGACACTGGTTCCATCACCTCTGGCATTTATAGTATTTTTACCTCCTCTTTCATGTACTTCTCTGCATGTTTATTAGATGGGCTTAATGAAGCTATTACACTTCGACTGAATACTCCAAGGTCTTCCACATTCTACATATTTTCCAGTTATAGACACCTATGTTAATTATCATCTACTGCAAGAAGCTTCTCTAATAAGGGCTGAGTAATGCTATGATACCTGGGTATTTGTATGACATCCTAGATTCCCATTTCCAGTTTTATGTCAGTGTATATGTATGCATATGTATATATATTTCAATTCAAGGTCCTTGAACATGCTCATAATTGCTTTACTAAAGTCTTTTTCTTGAATGTCAATAATAAAATTGATTTTCTCTGGGGCTGTTGCAATACCATTGCTGGTCTCTGGTGAAGGTATATTGTCTTGGTTGTTTATCATTGTATTTTTGCATTTTATCCAGTCTTCTGCATTTATGACATTAGAAATTTTTGTTGTCTGCGTAGTTAAATGTCCACCTCTTTGTTGGGTGTTCTGTTCTTTGGTTGTTGCAATCTGCTCTGGATCTTAACCAAGGCAGATGTGGGGTTCCTCTCTCAACCAAGTATGATGGCTCTGGAGTCCTTCATAAATCTTTCATAAAGTCAGACAATGGAAGGCCAGCTGTGAGTTGCATCCTAATCTGTAGGCAGAGAGATAGAGACTTGACCTGGCATGGGTTTTTGAAACCTCATAACCCACTACCAGTGATATCCTTCTATCAATAAGGTCACACTTTCTAATCCTTCACAACTAGTAGCACTCTCTCGTAACTAAGCATTCAAATATCTGAGCCTATAAGGTCATTCATATTCAAACCACCACAAATCCTAATTCATTGATATAAAATAAAATAAATTTTGAAAACATATTAATTCTTCATGCTAGCTGTCTTAGTAACATGTACAAATGAGGCCTTTATATTGTAAGTAAAATAATGGTGGCTCCCTTTACCAATTAAACTTTGAAGATTGTGACTTGATGATCTCAAAATTTTTTTGATGTCTTCAAGGACCAGAGCCTACTAAAATGAAATGGGTTCATAACACCTCCATTGTGTTACTTGATAGTTGCACAGGTGAGTTCTTAAGGTTGGTAAGCCAATTCTATTCTGCATTAGCATCCTCACTCTCTACTAAACATTTGGTAGAAGCATGGCAATAGCCTATTAATAGACAGCAATAAACTACAATATCAGATGGCACATTCTTTTGAACTTAAACTCTTCATTGAGAGAAAATCAAAAGAGAAGCATTTTCTTTGAGAAGTCCTTGCACTCAGCAACCTATAGCTGTGGCATCTTCAAAGAGATTTCCTGCAGAGAGACAGACTCCCTTCTGAGGAAAAGGGGCACTGAACTTCCTCTGGATCTCTGCATCACAAGGTGCTGCACATGGCAGTATTTCAAAGTTTCTTGCATTCCCTTTCAGAGGCACTGCTACTTAGTGACATGCAGCTAGGTAGATAAAGGAATAAAGGAACCTTGCAACTTTTTGTCTCCTACTGGACATCGATATCTCCCCATTCCCACAAAAATACAATTGTTTAATGATCATTGAACCAAAGGGTCCAGGAACAACAATATTTGCATAATTTTAGTAACCTCACCTTGGAAACCCAAGCTGTGAAATGGTAAAAAAGAACACCATGGGTATAGTAAAATTAAAGGTCTTAATCATTGTCTACTATGTAGGTAGATCAAAGTATTGAAAGTAATCCAAGTCAAGAAAGGGAAAGGGAATTCTGAAGCCAGAACTTAGGGCATGAACTTTGGATATGGAGGATGAAACCCTAAGCAAATGTATGCAGGTAGCTGTGAGACACTAAAAAGAATAATGAGGAAAGTTTTCTTTGGTATGTTTTAGAAAGGACACTGTCTTGTAGGATGGGGAGATGGCTAGTTGAAAAAATGTTTTCAACACAAACATGAGAGACTTAGTTCAATCCTAAGAACCTACATAAAAGTCAAACTGGCTTTGCTTTCAAGGCAAACTGGTGCCAACCTATAATCGCAGCACTAAAGACACAGACAATAGGATAATCTGAGTTCAGTGGCCATCTGGTATAACTCAAGTACAGAGATTACAGTTTCAGTGAAAGCCCATGTCTCAAAAGATGAGATGAGGTGAGGTGTGAGTGAAGAAGACATAAGACATTGACCTCTGGCCTCTACAAGCATGTATGTTTTCATACATAAATAGGATGCACATACAAACACACACATGTGCATATACATACATGTACACCTATCCTCTCTCTATATCTATCCATATGTATAGATATAGATTATATAGATATACACACACAAAGTATAGAAAAATACGTCAATATCATTCAATATTGTATCTGACCACATTGGAATGATGTTAGCTATCAACTGTGATAGAAACTTTAGAAAAACAAATAGATTCATAGAGGCTAAAAGGAATGACAATTGGACCAATGAAGAAATAAAAATGGAAACTTAAAATTCTGGAATAAAAAAAAAATCTGTGGGATGCAACGAAGGTACCAAAAAAAAAAAAGTATATAGTTCTACCTAAGAAAAAATTAAAAGGTCTCAAATTAATGATGCAATAATGAACCTGAAGATCTTGGAAACAAAAACAAAAACAAGAACAAACAACATGTCCAAAAGAGGATTTACAGATACGATATTCATATAGGAATTTTAATGCATGTCTCCTCTGTCGAAGGATAACATCCAAATATGCAATCTGATTGGAATGTAGACATGTACCACCTTCAATAATAGAAATAATAAGAGATAGAATATACCCAATAGATAGAAAAGAGAGGGTACTTAAAAAGCAGTAAGGGTGAGACAGTTCAATTCAGTTCAACTCAACTCAGTTCAATTTAAGTCAATTGAATTCTGAACTGAAGGTCAGAGCAGTTCAGGTTCGCACAGTCCAGTTGAGTGCAGTCCGGTTCAGTTCCAAGCAGCGGAGTTCAGAGGCAGTTTTTCCAAGGAGAGCAATTCAGTCAGAAGCAGAGAAAAGCCAACTTGAGTTAGATAGAAATTCTCTGGGCTCAGCCTGAATCATGTAGTGCACAGCTTGGGTGCAGCTCTCATCTCTTCATGTTTTCTGAGAAAATAAAAGTGACATTTACATTAGAGACACTAGAGAAGTACAGATAATACTAATAGTAGTTGCTAATATATAAACAAGGGAAAAAGTATAATACAAAGAATCAGTTAAAAGTAAAGAATTATTCCTCTAAATAATTAAGAAGACAGATATTTAATCAAATTAACGAAAAAAGAGAGAGAAGACATGAATTAATAAAATTAGGAATTGAATAAAGAGATAACAAAACAGATACCAATAAACTCCAGAGGGTTTTTTTATAAGAATATACTTCTATCCAGCTTCTGGATATTATAAATAGGGCTGCTATGAACACAGTGGATCATGTATCCTTATTACATACAGTAGAATCGTCTGGGTATATGCCCAGGAGTGGTATAGAAGGATCCTCCTGAAGTGACGTGCCCAGTTTTCTGAGGAACCTCCAGACTGATGTCCAGAGTGTTTGTACCAGTTTGCAACCCCACCAGCAGTGGAGGAGTGTTCCTCTTTCTCCACATCCTTGCCAACACCTGCTGTCTCCTGAATTTTTAATCCTAGCCATTCTGACTGGTGTAAGGTGAAATCTCAGGGTTATTTTGATTTGCATTTTCCTAATGACTAATGAAGTTGAGCATTTTTTAATATGCTTCTCAGCCACCTGAAGTTCTTCAGGTGAAAATTCTTTGTTTAGCTCTGTACCCCATTTTAATAGGGTTATTTGGTTTTCTGGGGTCTATCTTTATCCCTCAATGGAAGAATGGACACAAAAAATGTGGTATATATACACAATGGAGTACTATTCAGCCATTAGAAACAATGAATTCATGAAATTCTTAGACAAAAGGAAGGAGTTGGAGACCATCATACTAAGTGAAGTAACCCAGTCTCAAAAGATCAATCATGGTATGCACTCACTAGTAAGTGGATATTAGCCTAGAAAATTGGAATACTCAAAACCTAATCCACACATAAAATGAGGTACAAGAAGAATGGAGGAGTGGCCCCTGGTTCTGGAAAGACTGTGTAGCAGTATAGGGCAAAACCAGAACAGGGAAGTGGAAAAGGATGGATGGGAGAACAGGGGTAGGGAAGGGGGCTTATGTGACATTCAGGAAGTGGGGGGGCCAGAAAAGGGGAAATCATTTGAAATGTAAATAAAAAATATATTGAATAAAAAAAATATACTTCTAAAATATTGACTCTATCAAATTGGAAACTAAACAAAATTAATGGATTTCCTAATATGTGTCACATACCAGAGTAAAACAAAAAAAAAATAACTTAAAGAGATTCTTCATAAGCAACAAGAACATCTTAAGAAATCTCAAAAAACAAACACAGCAAACTGAGGCTCACATGGATAATACTGCAAGCTTCAAGCAGACCTTTAGGGAGAGGAGAAGCCAATGTTTCTCAAATAATTCTGTAGAATAAAATAAGAAAAAGAATCCCCTTTAAAATAAAGCCAGCATTACACTGATACCTAAACCTGATGTCTTGGTGTTTGTTTGTTTTGTTTTGTTTTGAAATCCTGCTAAAAACTGAACCTTAACCCTTCCAGCCCTGCAATGGTCTCTTCCAACTTCAGTCTCCAATGGGAATAGCAACAATCTCCTATACCAGATTAGTGTTTGGTTCCTACTGCTGTGCAAAGGTTCATAAAATCACTAAATCTTAACAAAAATTGAAATCCCTGTATTCCTCTGTGGAAAGTGTACAGGAAGTTCCAAACTGGTATTAGTGGCCTTAAGACAGAGAAGCCATGGGTTCCTTCTTGTGTGGGTCCATAGGTACTGGACTCCTGGAGCAAAATCCCTGGGATTTGAAGGTAACCTTTGTGCCTGGATCCTGAAGTCTGACAGTGTAGGCGGGTCTAAGCCCTGGAAAGCATCGAGGAATCCATGATAGCTGGATTCCTGTTAGAGGAAGTTCCCAGGAAGTAAAAGTGTTCTTTCTTCCAGGTGACAACTATATCTGCCTCCAGCCAGCAAGTACTTGTGGGCATCTATAATCGTGTCTGGGTTTTGTAACTGTATATGAGATGGATCACTAAGTGGGGTAGTCTCTGGACGGTCTTCCTTCCTCTGCTCCACACTTTGTATCTTCTGTGGATATTTTGTTCCCTCTACTAAGAAGGACCAGAGTATCCATACTTTGTTCATCCATCTTGGGCATCATTTGATATGTGAATTATGTCATGGTGTCACCTGAGATGCTCTGCTAGCCTATGACAAATCCAGAGGGAGACACTGTCAGCCAGCCATTGAACTGAGCTCAGGGTCCCCAATGGAGGAGCTAGAGAAAGGACCCAAAGAGCTGAATGGATTTGCAGGGCAAGATTTTTTTTAGTTTTGTTTCTTACTGACATTAGAAGATCTTGGGCAATAAAACATCAACCTTTTTTCTATCGAAATCCAAAATGTCGCTTCTAGGAATATTTTATTTTGTACTGCAAAAGAAAAGCCACAAAAGCAAAGCAAAGCAAAACAAAACAAAAACAAAAAAACAGGTAAAACAAATGCAGAAGCAAAAGTCTGAAATCTGGAGATCAGATATAGGCATACCTCCAATCTCAGATCGGGAGGGAGCATTTCACCTGGGGAAGGAATTGAGCTAAAGAGCAAACAAAATTTTACAGTGGAACAGCAACAAGAAGACGTAATGACACCCTGAAGTCAGAGCCTCGAGAAGCAGTTGACAAGAGCAATTGACTAACACTTTGCAACCTCTGGTTCTCTGGGTAACAATTATCTCTTTGCCTGCCCTGACCTCCACTTATCTGCCTGCTCCCAGTCATTGTTTTTAATTCTAGTGGTGTGCATCCAGTGTTTTTCCCTGACTGTTTAATCTATGTCTGTCCTATGCAACTCGTCTTCTCCACATGTAGACATGTTAATTCTCAATTTATAGTTTTGTCTCTTGCTGTAGCTATAGACCTTTTAAAGAATCAACTCCAAGGGAATACTAAATATTGTACTTTTGTAATAATAACTTTTTCTTATTGAAAAATGGAAATGATTAAAATGTCAATTTTAATTTCTTTTAAAAATGTATAATTTGCCTGTACTTCCCACTGCCTTAACAATGCAGTAACTATGAGTTGAAAAAAGTCCCTATTATGATTTATAGTTAGTGAAATGCACTTTGGAATAATTAAACCTTATGACGAGAGTGATTCTCAGAAATTTTGTCACTTTTATTGTTTTTTGTCACCCTACCTTACAATTTATCTATGAATTTAAGGTATAACTTTTAATCGCAGAAATAATTAAGACACACAAAAAATAGGTCTCACTGGTATTATTTAATTCCTTCACATGTATTCCCCTTCTTTTCATTACTGGAACTTTCATAGAATAAACCCATCACTTCAAATACTAAGCAGAAAGAGTAATCAGTTATTTTGCAGATTTCATTATGGCTAATTGCTTTAGAAAGTGGAACTCCTAAAATTAGGATATCACTCTGAGAAGTTAGGCATTGTCAGGGTTCTGCCTTGTCTGGCAGTACCCAAAGCTCTTCTCTGAGGTAATTTGAATGCCTTATGCTTACAGAAGATGTCAGCTACCCAAACTACCTACCATCATTGAAAATGACCTTGTTAACTAGAAGTTATTGCAGATCACATCAGGTATCAAATATGAAAAGTCCTGGACTGTAAAACTAGCTCTACCCCAGGGTGCCTGCAGGTAAAATGTTGTTCAGTATTGTGTAATGGATTCTGTGTAAGCTGATGATACATTTATTTGTATTTGACCGCTCTGATATGCATTCCCATCGAAAGAATGAGCATCAATTACTGAGTTTTGAAATAAGTTACAGTTAAAAATATAAATTATTCTAAAACGGGGTTTGCAATCAATCTCAAAATGCGCAAAAAAATCCCCTTTATCATTTACCACAAAAAGCGAAAATTTTAAAGGCAATATTTTGCCTTTATTATTTATTTAAATAAATCAGCTTCTTCATATTCTGCCATTTGTACATCCACGGCTTGGTCGACTAATGTGGCCTTTTACCTCGCTGGTCACCTTCGTGCCTAGGAGAGTTTTCCTATTGGTTTACACAATGCTGCTTGTTTCTACAACTGTGTGGTAGCTCATAGCATGGAGCTAAACAGTTTATAGTTTACTATGTATTTGCACATTATACTTTCTGTTAGTTTGTAATGGTACACAAGGCTGCAATGCATATTGATGCATAGAAGTCAATGTAGGCAAATATTGGTTTATTAATAACAGCAATCCTGGATACAGGACTTCTAACATGTAAGATGCAATTTTTTTCATAGAATTTGCCAAAAATTGTTTCTGGGAACACAAACTACAAATATTTCCCCATGATGCAGTTTGTCTTCAACCTCTGTCTAAAATATGAATTCTAACTTTAGAGAGGTAACGTTTATACAGAATCAATATGCCAGTTTGGTGTGTACAGTCAGATGATTTACAGTACTATGTCACACGTTTTTTTGTCACATAGAGTGTATCCTTATTGTGGATACTTGAATATGCCCCCCCCCCGTCCCTTCCCCCACAGCATTGAGCTGGACTTCCCAGCCCATTCGTGAAGTTCCTGGCTGGCAGCGCCTAGCCTTCCACTGCTGTTATCTCTGGCCTTTGTTCCACTGGGAACAATATGACCTCTTTCACCTTGCGGACCAAGGCTGCCTCAGGGCAGTCTCACCAGGAGACCAGCAGAGACCCGCTAGACTTGAAGCAGGCGACCCGCTGAGAAGTGGAGCCAAGGAGTTCTTGGCCTACTCCTTGATGTGGGGGTAGGGGAGGGCAGGGTTGTTTTCTAAAGACTATATATTTTGGCTAAATAATAGTAAAGTCAGTCATGATCTCCAATATGTCGTCCTGACTCAAATCTCTTTTGTTGCCTTCCCATTTATCCCCAGAATTCTCTTCCAGGTCTCCAGTTCACATGTGGCCGTGGGCGGCTACACCCCCTACCCAGGGAGTGGCACTATTAGAAGGTATGGCTTCAATGGAGTAGGTATAGCCTTGTTGGTGGAAGTGTGCTACTGTGGGCATGGACTTGGACTTTAAGACCCTTATCCTAGCTGCCTGGAAGTCATATATATTCTGCTAGCAGCCTTCAGATAAATGTAAAATTTCAGATGTAGAATCACTCAGCTCCTCCTGCACCAGGCCTGCCTGGATGCTACCATGTTCTTGCCGTGATGATATTGGACTGAACCTCTGAACATGTAAACCAGCCACAATTAAATGTTGTACTTATAAAAGTTGCCTTGGTCATGTTGTCTCTTCACAGCAGTAAAACCCTAAGACACTGTACTTTCTGATAACAACTCTCATTTGGTTTTCAAACAATAATTAATCTAACTTCTGTAAGCATAGGTTTTATGTTAAAGTTTCATAAAATACATAACTGTTTTTGATTAAAACCTCTTTTAGTAACCCCTTTTATATTTTAAGTCTGAGCTGTATTATATGTGAATATAAAAGTTATTTATTCAATCATTGCATTCATCAGTAAATGGACAACTTGGTGATTTCAGTTTTTATGGTACAGATCAACTTTACAACTTAGTTTTATGGCAATAGCTTTCATTTCTTTGGGATAAATTTCTAAAAATGTTATTGCTGTCTCAACTTCTTGTGTGTGTTTTTAATCTTATAAAAATATATAAGGGTGATTTCTAAAGTAGATAAAATCCTTCCTGCTGAGCAATTATATGAAACTGATATTCATTGACACTATCAATTTTACATTCAGCCACTGTATTTAATATCTCCATGTAGTTATAACTTGGAGTATTTATGAATAATGATAAATATGTGAATGTGATTATTTGCCATTAATATATTATCCTTTATTAATATGTTGTCAATATATAGATCAGTATTTTCTATTGTATTTTCTTTATTATATCAAGCTCTAAGCATATATGTATACCATGTATATGTATATATATTTATGTATATATATATATACATATTTATATATGTATATTTATATGGTATATGTATTGGATACTATCTACTTATATTACATGTGCAAACACATGCATACACACATATATTCATACACACAGAGAGACTCATATATTTTACAGTATCTGTGCATTTTATTTTGCTAACAGTTTTTAAATGGAATGATTAAATGTCCAACTATTAATATTTAAAGAGAATTATCAATTTTTCATGCTTTGTATTTATATGATTCATAATATTCCAGAGCCATTTTTTGAAAGTACTATTTTTCTACTCTGATGTATTTTGGCCTTTCTAAAAAACATTTTTTTAATTTACTGTCCCATTTATTTTCTATAGGCCATCTGTTTGGTCACTACATTAGAAATATTGGAGTCTGGTGGGGTTAATAACAGGTACACAATTAAAGGTACTTTCTTATCCTTGAAAAAGTAATGTCTAGTCTTTGTTGAATCATTACCTAGATGTTTCATGTGCTCTGATATTATTACATTTGGTACTTTAAATTCATTCAGTATATTTATAGTCAATAGAAAGAGTAGCTAAAGTAGCTTGAATTGTTACGTATTTCCTAGGCTTTACACTGCACATGCTCTTATAGATTGCAAACATAAGCCTACTTTCTTATTTTTAAGATCCATGCCTTTAATTCTTTTTCATGACATACTAGACTGACTAGGACCATAATAAAATTTAGTAGAATGAGAAGAAATAACAGTCATCCTTCCTTAAATTTTAGGAATGAAAATATTTTATAACTTAACTCTTAAGTTTCCAATGAATGCATTTTTCCCAAGTTGGACAGAATAATATTCCATTTCTACTATACTGTATCATTTATGAAATATGTACATATTGAATATCTGCAAACTCTACATGATCTCTAATAGCTTTACTGTTATTAATTATTTCTGCCTTCATTTTATTTTAATCCCTCTTATATGTAGACATTTAGTAACCAGATTTTGTAGCTATTCTCACTTTCTTTTTAAATGTACTAATATTAAAATTATCTACTCTAATTTATCAAAAATCTTATTTTTTTTTGCCGGATGCTGTGCTTTTGATAAGTTATATTTTTAACTTAGAAATTTCATTCTGATAATGGATTTTTCTATGCAAGAATATTCATTCTGTTTGTTCACCTTATCTTTGAATAATAGTGTCAATGTACATTAGACTTATTCTTATAACTTTCATCTTTTTAAAAAGCTTCATTCGTTGCAAATAGAAGTCTTTCAAAATTATTTTTTATTTTTTTGAAGTTAGAGAATAATTACATAATGTCTATCATTTTCTCCATCTAAACACTCTCAAATACCCTTCCTTTCTCTTTTTTGTTAAATATGAAAATGCTCCAATTGTTGTGACCTACATGCATGTATATGTGTGTGTGTAAAAGTGCATGTATACATATAATGTATGTATATACATAATGTATATGTATGTATGTATGTGTGTATACACACACACACACACACACACACACACACACACACATATATATACTCACACACATAAATGCAACCTGTATTGTGTTACTTGTATATATGTTTCTGGGTTGACCATTTAGTGATTTATAACCAATTGGTGTCCTCTTCCTGGAAGAAGACTATTCTTTCACTATCAACATTCTGGTTTCTTGGATGTTTTGTAGAAAATTTTGAAACATTGAGCATTTTATAAATTGTATTATTGTGTTAATTGTGAATCACCATATGAATAAGTGTATGGAATGTGTGTACAGAGTCACTATGAGAGGAAACCCTTCACTTAAATGAAGAATCCAAGATATTCAAATTTCCCAGGGAAGTTGGCTTCCCTATGCCTCTCTGAACAATGCTTTCTAATGCTTAATAACTGGCTCAATTTTGGGATTTCCTACTGGTACATGAAACATGGAAAAACATTAGCCATAATGTTACAATCACAAAAATAGAAGGAAAGAACAGGACATTTTCAGAGTTCAGCTTCTATGATAAAGAGAAAAGCGGGATAAAATTTAATGGATATGAGAAAAGCACATAAAGATAGTCATAGAAGTTTCCTGACATTAGCATCCACTTGTCTCTTTTCATTTTCTTCACTCTTGAAATACTGATTGCCTTCTTAATGAATTGCTTCTTGTGCGTAGGCTTAGAATTTTCAAAACTAAATAATAGTTCTTAAACACTTTAATCTCTCTTCTAACCCATTTCCCAACAGAAGAAGTAGGAAAGAAAAGGTTAATAGGGCAAAGTGGGATATGGACCATTTTAGAAATACTTCTTTTGGGAGATTCTTATCTTCCTTGTCAGGGAATCAGTGGTGGTAGCTTAATCTACTTGCAAACACTATCCATGAATCAGCTGTGGCAGTTAGACCCAGAAGAAATTGTGAGGCTCTGCCAATAGGCTTGAGCCTGCAGAAGCAGCAGGAAGCCCCCAGAATATTATAAGAAGTTATTGGATGCATTTCTCTCTATGAAGTTAAAGCAAATGATGATCAGAGAAGAAGGCAAGGTGAACCAATTCCACAGCATTGTCAGTATAGCTCAATGGAGACAAACAGAGACTGGCAAGACTAACCAATGCCACACAGAATTGCCCAATGTCTGTTGGGTCATATTATATCCTTTGCAAATATCACTTGTTCTCTCAAGTTCATGTTATCTCATGTACTAGCAAAATATCACATGTCCATTTTCCTGGCAGCTTCCAGAAAAATACCACATGTCTGTTCTCATCCAAACATTCTCTTATAAGACAGTAACCAGAAAAAAAACATCATTTGAGAAAACCGAGTCTCCAAAGAATACAGAAATTTTCACTACACTTGTATTTTCTGTTACTACTGATAGATTTACTTTTAGAATGGTTTAAGCTAAGTTTCCAACCTTCCTTCCCATGTTCAGTCTCCTCACTCCCCTCTTTGAGTGTACCATTTGATTTAAAAATTGATCTATTTAAACTTCTCTTTAGCTAGCTAATTTCAGAACAAATAAAACCAAAGAACATTATAAATCAAACATCTGCCCAATTACATTATAATATGACATACATACCTTTTCATGTATTTTTAATAATTCTTTTTCACTAGAAAACTCTCATACCTTCTTCCTATGACCTAACTACCAAGCCTACTTATCTTCATCTCTCAAAACTCAATTTAAGAGCAATGAAGGAAGAAAGTTTATCATTCTTGTAAATCCTCTATAAAAATTAAACTAAATTAACTTTGTAGAGAATTTGTATACAAGTCATAGTAACATACATATACAGATTTTTACAATATTATCATCTCTGACCTCTTCTCTAGAGATTTAATATACCATATAAAAAAGACATATAGCAAACTTTTAAGATAGTGATCTAATTCATCAATGTATTTCAAGCTTCTGACATAAATCATAATTATTTTTGAGTATTTGGAATATATGTAAATGAATGAAAATTAGATAGTTAAGGGTAGGCAATTTCAGTAAAATGAAAATGAAGGATTATTTGAACACTAAGGAAAAGTTGACAGTAGGAGAAATAGTTTCTCACCTAATACCAGTATGGGTTAGCCCTGAAAACACACAAATACAAGTAGCATTATACAGATGAACTAGGTTAAGAGTTTGTGTGTGTGTGTGTGTGTTTGTGTGTGTGCACGCACATACACACACACACAGGCGTGCATGTATACATGTGTGCATCTCAAAAGTTAAAGAAATAGGTCATGAGTTTGAAAGAGAGTTGGGAGGTGGCATACGATAGGGTTCGGAGGAGGAAATAAGAATCGAGACACAGTATAACTATATTATAAGCTCATGAAATAAATTTTTAAAATCTATAAAATTTTGAGCCATTTATAACTTGTAACAGAAATTTAAATAAATCCTCCCTTCAAAGTCTTCCTCAATCCAATGAGTAAAGAGTTGGGCACTGGATTATGTTTTAGCACTCATCCATATTTTTAATGTCATATTACCTTGATTTATTTTTAAGTCCAGCTCTCCCAATAGACTGTGAAATCCCTGAAACCTAAATGTCAATCTCATTAAGTTATGAAATCAAAACCAAGCATAGTTAAATCCTAAAAACTGAATGCTGACAGTGTGTCACGTTGATCAATGATTTTTATTAGTGCATTTGTCCCCCAATATGAATGGTGCCTTTGCTTACCCTCAGGCATTCCACAGCAGAGAAAAGGCAGAGGTTGTAAAAGAATAATCTCCTATGTGTGTATATTATAAAGTTAAGAAAGGAGACTACAAAAAGAACATTCAGCTCTTTGAATTCCCTCTACATTTATAAAATGTATAAAAATTAGCTTTAGGATTGCATTGTTAACAATGAGCTTAAGACATGGAGAAGGGTTTAATGTACCACTATTCTGTTATCAGTTGAAATAAAGTATAATTGCACTTAAACTTATGTTAGTATCAATTCACTATTGTCCATGGCACTACACAATCAGCAACTCTCACTTTGAGATATCTTCATTATTCCAACTGAGTTTTACTGCTTCAATTTGTCTACTTTGGCATGTTTCCACCTACTCTGCAGTGCTGCTCCCTGCACCTAACTAAATTGTCATCTTAACCACATACACCACACAGACTAAATAATTTTATCAAAATATTTAAAAACAAGCCCTCAAATTTCAAGTCATAAATACATTTCACTTGAAAGATCTTTGCTATGCTTGACAATGACCAAATCTTCTGCTTATGACCACCTTATAATTTGTTACTATATTGTAATGTATTCACCTTCACTAGCTTTAAAAATAGTAAAGCTAATGATTATAGCCTCTAAGTTATCATTTGTTCTGTGATAAAAGAACATTGTATCCCAGATTGATTATTGTATGTCTCTGAAGTTGACACTAAAGTATTTGTTAAATACACTTGTTTTTTTAAAATAGTACTGCATTTTACTAGGTACTTATAGAAATACAACAGAGGGAACAATCATATACATATACATATATATATACACATATATGTGTGTATATATATGTATATATATATGTGTGTATATATATGTATATATATGTATATGTATATATATATATATATATATATATATATATATATATATATATATAAAAGAAATATTCCAGAAATGTTTGATAAATGAATCAAGTAAAAGAAAAGTATTTGCAGCACTATTTAAGTATTGCACTTAACACTCAAAGGAAAAATCTGAAAAATAGTTCTAGGAAGACAAAATGCACACCCTGCTTCATCCAGGGGCTTCATGAGGAAATCCCAATATAGATGGACAAAGTGCAAGTCATTAATGATAACAGTCATTCCAGGAATTCTCACGGAAGTTACCATTTAAAAACAGTTCCAGTCAAATTAAAATTTAAATTCTCCTGTGCAGCATCATTTAGCAAGAGGCTGAGATGCCTTTAACCATGAGGGTCAGAGAACATTGCAGCAGTCAGGAAGAATAGATAACTCTTTTATCTGGAGTCTGTTTTTAATTTAATTTTTATTTTTTTGTTATTATTATTTTCTAAATTCTTTGTTTACATTCCAAGTGCTTTCCCCTTTCCCAGTTCCCCCATCGCCATATGTCTCATAAGCCTTCTCTCCACCCATTCTCCAATCACATCCCTCCTTTTTCTCTGTCCTGGTACTCCCCTACAGTGCTGGATCAGACCTTTCCAGGATCAGGGCCCTCTCCTTACTTCTTCATGGGAATCATTTGATATGCTACTTATGTCTTGGGTATTCAGAGATTCTGAGCTAATTAATATCCACCTATCATTGATTGCATTCCATGTGTATTCTTTTATGATTGGGTTACCTCACTTAGGATGATATTTTCCAGTTGCAACCATTTGCCTAAAAATTTCATGAATTCATAGTTTTTAATTGCTGAGTAGTATTCCATTGTGTAAATATACCACATTTTCTGTATCCATTCCTACATTGGGGGACATCTGGGTTCTTTCCAGCTTCTGGCTATTATAAATAAGGCTGCTATGAACATAGTGGAGCATGTGCCCTTATTGCATGCTGGGGAATCCTCTGAGTCTATATAGGTCCAGGAGTGGTATAGCAGCGTCCTCTGGAAGTGTCATGTCGAGTTTTCTGAGGAACCGCCAGACTAATTTCCATAGTGGTTGTACCATCTTACAACCCACCAGCACTGGAGGAATGTTTCTCTTTCTCCACATCCTTGCCAATATCTGCTGTCTCCTGAGTTTTTAACCTTAGCCGTTTTGACTGGTGTAAGGTGAAATCTCAGGGTTGTTTTGATTTACATTTTCCTAATGAATAATGATGTTGAACATTTTTTAAGTTGCTTCTCGGCCATCTGAATTTCTTCAGGGGAAAAATCTTTTTTAGATCTGTACCCCATTTTTAATAGGCTTATTTAGTTTTCTTGGGTCTAACTTCTTGAGTTTTTTGTATATATTGGATATTAGCCCTCTATCAGATGTAGGGTTGGTGAAGATCTTTTCCCAATTTGTTGGTTGCCAGTTTGTCCTTTTGACAGTGTCCTTTGCCTTACAGAAACTTTGTAATTTTATGAGGTCCCATTTGTCAATTCATGATCTTAGAGCATAAGCTATTGATGTTCTGGTCAGGAACTTTTCCCCTGTGCCCATGTACTCAAGGGTTTCCCCAGTTTCCTTACTATTAGTTTCAATGTGTCTGGTTTTACATGGAGGTCCTTGATCCACTTGGAGTTGAGCTTAGTACAAGGAGATAAGAATGGATCAATTTGCAATCTTCTGCATGCTGACCTCCAATTGAACCAGCACCATTTGTTGAAAGGCTATCTTTTTTTCCACTGGAGATTTTCTGCTCCTTTGTCAAAGATCAAGTGACCATAGGTGTGTGGATTCATTTCTGGGTCTTCAATTCTATTCCATTGGTCTACTTGCCTGTCGCTGTGCCAATACCATGCATTTTTTAACACTATTGCTCTGTAGTATTGCTTGAGGTCTGGATAGTGATTCCCCGTGAAGTTCTTTTACTGTTGAGAAGAGTTTTAGCTCTCCTTGTTTTTTTGCTATTCCAGATTAATTTGAGAATAGCTTTTTCTAACTCTATGAAGAACTGAATTGAGATTTTGATGGGGATTGCGTTTGTATATTGCTTTCGGCAAGATGGCCATTTTAACTATATTAATCCTGCCAATCCAAGAGCATGGAAGATTCTTCCATTTTCTGTGGTCTTCTTTGATTTCCTTCTTCAGAGACCTGAATTTCTTCTTGTACAGATCTTTTATTTGTTTGGTTAGAGTCACACCAAGATACTTTATATTGTTTGTGGCTATTGTGAAGGATGTCATTTTCCTAACTTCTTTCTCAGCCTGTTTATCTTTTGAGTATAGGAAGTATAATTGATTTTCTTGAGTTGATTTTATAACCCACCACTTCGCTGAAGTTGTTTATCAGCTGTAGGAGTTCTCTGGTGGAGTTTATTGGGTCACTTAAGTATACTATCATATCATCTGTAAATAGTGATAATTTGATTTCTTCCTTTCCAATTTGTATCCCTTTCACCTCCTTAGGTTGTCTAATTGCTCCAGCTAGAACTTCAAGTACTATATTGAAAAGGTATGGAGAGAGAGGGCAGCCTTGTCTAGTCCCTGATTTTAGTGGGTTTGCTTCAAGTTTTCTCGATTTAGTTTGATGTTGGCTACTGGTTTGTGTATATTTCTATAACTATGTTTAGATATGGGCCTTGAATTCTTGTTCTTTCCAAGACTTTTAGCATGAAAGGATGCTGAATTTTTTCAAATGCTTTTTCAGCATCTAATGAGATGATCATGTGGGTTTTTTTTTTTTGAGTTTGTTTATGTAGTGGATTGCATTGATGGATTTCCATATATTGAATCATCCCTGCATCCCTGGGATGAAGCCTACTTGATCATGGTGAATGATAGCTTTTATGTGTTCTTGGATTTGGTTGGCAAGAATTTTATTTAGTATTTTTACATCGATATTCATAAGGGAAATTGGCCCGAAGTTCTCTTTCTTTGTTGGATCTTTGTGTGGTTTTGGTATCAGCATAATTGTGGCTTCCTGGAACGAGTTGGGTAGTGTTCCTTCTGTTTCTATTTGGTGGAATAGTTTGAAGAGTATTGGTGTTAGGTTTTCTTTGAAGGTTTGATAGAATACTGCACTAAAACCATCTGGTCCCGTGTTTTATTTGGTTGGGATACTTTTTATGACCCCTTTTATTTCTTTAGGGGTTATTGGACTATTAAGATGAGCTACTTGATCCTGACTTAATTTTGGTGTTTGATATTTGTCTAGGAAACTGTCCATTTCCTCCAGATTCTCCAGTTGTATTGAGTATAGGCTTTTGTAGTATGATCTGATGATTTTTTGATTTTCCTCAGTTTCTATTGTTATATCTGCCTTTTCATTTCTAATTTTGTTAATCTGGATACTGTCTCTCTGCCCTTTGGTTCTTCTGGCTAAGGGTTTATCTATCTTGTTGATTTTCTCAAAGAACCAGGTCCTAGATTCGTTGATTCTTTGTATGGTTCTCTTTGTTTCTACTTGATTGATTTCAGCCCTGAGTTTGATGATTTCCTGTCTTCTATGCCTCCTGGGTGAATTAGCTTCATTTTGTTCCAAGACTTTCAGGTGTGTCCTTAAGCTGCTAGTGTATGCTCTCTCATTTTCTTTTTGGAGGCGCTCAGGGCTATCAATTTTTCTCTTAGCACTGCTTTCATTGTGTCCCATAGATTGGGGTATGTTGCGTCTTCATTTTCATTAAATTCTAAATAGTCTTTGATTTCATTCTGTATTTCTTCCTTAACCAAGGTATCATTGAGTAGAGTATTGTTCAGTTTCAATGTGTATGTGGGCTTTCTGTTGTTTTTTTGCTATCGAAGACCACTTTTACTCCATAGTGATCTGATACAAGGCATGGGATTATTTCGATTTTCTTATATTTGTTGAGGTCTGTCTTGTGACCAATTATATGGCTCAGACAAAGGTGTATTCTTTTGCTTTAAGATGAAATGTTCTATACATATCTGTTAACTCTAATTAGTCCAAAGTTTCAATTAGGTTCACTGTGTCCCTGTTTAGTTTCTGTTTTCTGATCGGTCCATTGAGGAGAGTGGAGTGTTTAAGTTACTTGAAATTATTGTGTGAGGTGCAATGTGTGCTTTGAGCTTTAGTAAATTTTCTTTTACGAATGAGGGTGACCTTGCCTTTGGAGCATAGATGTTCAGGATTGAGAGTTCTTCTTGTTGTATTTTTCCTTTGACCAGCAAGAAGTGTCCCTCAGTGTCTCTTTTGATGCCCTTGGGTTGAAAGTCAATTTTATCTGATATTAGAATGGCTACTCTGGCTTGTTTCCCGAGACTATTTGCTTGTAAAATTGTCTTCCAGCCTTTTACTCTAAGGTAGTGTTTGTCTCTGACACTGAGGTGTGTTTCCTGTACACAGCAAAGTGTAGGGTCCTGTTTCCTTATCCAGTCTGTTAGTCTATGTCTTTTTATTGGGGAATTGAGTCCATTGATGTTAAGAGATATTAAGGAATAGTGATTATTACTTCCTGTCATTTTTGATGTTATTTTTTATATTTGATTGGTTATCTTCTTTTGAATTTGAAGAAAGAAAGTTACTATCTTGCTTTTTCTAGGGTGAAGTTTCCCTCCTTGTATTGGTGCTTTCCTCCTATCCTTTGTAGGGCTGGATTTGTGGAAAGATATGGGATAAACTTAGTTTTGTCATGGAATATCTTGGTTTCTCCATCTATGGTGATTGGGAGTTTTGCTGGGTATAGTAGTTTTGGCTGGCATTTGTGTTCTCTTAGAGTCTGCATGAAATCTGCCTAGAATCTTCTAGCTTTCATGGCCTCTGGTGAGAAGTTTGGTGTGATTCTGATAGGTCTTCCTTTGTATGTTACTTGGCCTTTTTCTCTTCCTGCCTTTAGTATTTTTTCTTTGTTTAGTACATTTGGGGTTTTGATTATTATATGACAGGAGGTATATCTGTTCTGGTCCAGTCTGTTTGGAGTTCTGTAGACTTCTTGTATATTCATGGGCATCTCTCTCTTTAGGTTAGGGAAGTTTTCTTCCATAATTTTATTGAAGATATTTGCTGGCCCTTTCAGCTGTAAATCTTCACTCTCATCTATGCCTATAATCCTTAGGTTTGACATTCTCACTGTGTCCTGGATTTCCTGGATGTTTTGGGTTACAAGCTTTTTGCATTTCGCATTTTCTTTGACAGTTAAGTCCACGGTTTCTATGGTATATTCTGCATCTGATATTCTTTCTTCTATCTCTTGTATTCTGTTGTTGATATTTACATCTATGGCCTCTGATTCCTTCCCAAGATTTTCTATCTCCAAAGTTGTCTCCCTTTGTGATTTCTTAGTTGTTTCTACTTCTGTTTTTAGATCCTATATGATTTTCCTCAGCTCCTTCACTTGCTTGTTTGTGTTTTCCTGTAATTATTTAAGTGCTTTTTGTGTTTCCTCTTTCATGCCCTCAGCCTGTTGACCAAATTCTCCTGTATTTCTTTAAGTGATTTTTGCGTTTCCTCCTTATTGGATTCTATCTTTTGATCCGTATTCTCCTGAATTTCTTTTAATTATTTTTGTGTTTCCCTTGTAAGGGCTTCTAACTTTTCATCCATTTTCTCCTGAATTTATCTAAGAGATTTATTTATATCCTTCATGTGTTCCTGTAACAGCATCATGACTAGTGATTTTAAATCCAAATCTTGTTTTTCTGGTGTGTTGGGGTATCCAGGACTTTTTTAATGGAGAATTGGGTTCAGATGCTGCCGTATTGCCTTGATTTCTGTTAGTAACATTCCTACATTTGCCTTTTGCCATCTAGTTCTCACTGGTGTTAGTTGGTCTTGTTGTCACTGGCTGGCGCTTCAACCTCCTTTGAGCCTGTAAGGCTATTTCCACAACACTGGGTGACTGTGTTTCCCCTGGCACAGATTGTTTATGTGCTGCCCTCCTCTTGGGTGCTGTTTGAGCTCTGGTGTGTCCTGCCCCAAGCAATGTTATACTTGGATTGTTTCTGTGGACTGAACCCGGTGCTGCCTGTCTGCTCTGTCAGTGAGCGAAGATGGCAGTGGGGGTCCTGCAGTGCACCAGCCCTATGCCTGACTGGCACACAGATGAACCGCTGCTCTTCCAGTTTCTGGGCACAGGTGGCAGCCTGCAGCTTGGTAGTCTGCATCCCCAGAGGTCTTAGACTCGGGATAACTCAGTGCCTGTGGTCACCTGTCCTGTCCAGCTGGGGACAAAGGTGGGAGCTGCCGACCTCTCCACAGCAGAGTACTTGTGCCTGGCTGGCACACAGACAAACCTCTGCTCTCCCAGGTCCTGGGCGCAGGCAGCAGGCAGGAGCCTGCAGCCTGCAGCTTAGTTGTCTGCATCCCCAAAGGTCTTAGACTCCAGATAACTCAGTACCCGCAGTCACCTATCCTGTCCAGCTGGGGACAAAGGTGGCAGCTGCCAACCTCTTCACAGCAGAGTACCCGCACCTGGCTGGCACACTGATCAACTGCTGCTCTCACAGGTCCAGGGCACAGGCAGCAGCCTGCAGCTCAGTAGTCTGTGTCCCCAGAGGTCTTAGACTCGGGATAACTCAGTACGTGGGGTCGCCTGTCCTGTCTGGCTGGGGACAAAGATCAAATACACTTGTTTTTAACAGAAGAATATATACTCTATCAAGAGAGATTATGACTATTTTTAAAGTCTGAAATTTTTCAAAACATATGGAAAATATTAAAGGGAACTTGTTATTTATAAAATGAATCTTGATAACAAATTTGTAATTTCTATTTTGATGCTAAAATCTGTTCTGAAACACTATGATTAGGCAGATCACCATTATTTTTAAATTGTACTTGACAGATAGCTTTGCTCAAAATATATTGATTTTTCAACTTTAAGTTACTCAGCATTCTTCGCTTGACTTAGAACATTACTAAACATAAAATTGTTCATTAATTGGTCTAACAGTCATGAGTCTTAAAACTGGAGATGGTAATTACTTCTAAGAAATTTCTATTCAATTCAAAATTATGGCAATATGTCAAAAATTCTGGGTAGGTACGATTAGTGTTTCCATTTATTTTGTCCAGTATGGAAAATAATTATAAGGCTACAACACTACGCTTATGCATACAATTGCAATGTTATTTAAAGAAATTTAAATACAATATATCTATGATGCTCTGGTTCCTCTTTCTAAATTGCAGAAGTGCTTGCAAAACTGTTGTGGTTGTAAAATATGTTTTTGATCATTTTAGCATAAAAGAATGAAGCATCTAGAAAATATATTAGAGGTTACTTAGTTAATTAATTAAATTATTTTAAAAACATAATTTATGTGTAAACACAAACTTTCAATTAATGATTTGACCATGCTTGCTTTAACACAGGGATATTTGGTGAGGAGAAAGTAGGATGAAAATCTAAGACTTCCCTCTCCAAGAATATCTTGGTACAGATGCAGAGGTTAGGTGAAGACCATGCAGGGATCTGGATCCAGACAACTTTTTGTTTCAAAGATTCTCCCCAGTCCAGGAGATATCCCATGCGGAAAAATACAGGGTGGTCTTCCCATGCACAGAAATGGTGTCTAAGAAGACTTAGGCAAGTTAACTTCTAGGTAGGCCTTATCTACTATTTACAGACTGGAAAAGATGTGAAGGGTTTTGGATTGATGAGAAATTGCTGTATGGGTTCATGTATTTAAACTCTGGCTCCCTAGTTAGTAGTGCTAAAGAAGGAGGATTTGGTTCCTTAAAGCCATGAAGTTGTGCTGAAGGAAGTATCCCAGCGGGGATGAGCTTTACTTTTTATATCTTCACTCTACTTTTGTTTTATCTCTCATGTGAGTTTCATCACATTCAGAGCTATTTCAGGATGCATGTAGTCCACAGGTCAGAGGTTGAACACAGTCACTTTATGGGTAGCTGTGTATAGAAATATGCATATGTATATAGGAAAGAGACAGATCCATATAATGTATGGATGATATGAAGTCCAAGAATGCATAGACCTGAAAGATCTTGGCTGTTTGTTAAGATTGCATATGGCCATATGAAGAAGAATGCTAAGATATAAGTTCTTGACTATTGTCTATTGTCAAGGAGGCCAAACCTTTGATTTTAGATAAATGTAGCAAGTAAGAATTGTGAGTGTCTGATGTATGAAAATATTTTGTGTCTAAATGTTCTAAAGTTGTATCAATTTGTTAATGCATCCAGACAAATATATTACAGGTACTTCCTGAAATATAAATAGTACCTAGAATGATCAGCATCATAAACATGATAGGATGAGTTGTAGGGTTTTTGTCTTATACCCAATGAATTTTTTAGATCTATATAAATTAGAAATTCTTAGTTTAATGTGTTTCTTTCCTTGATTTTGCACAATAAAACACTAGAAATAAACATCTTATTACTGTCTCAGTTCATCATCCTGCTTCACTAGATCCATCTTATCACAGCATACATAAAATCAGTGTGTGACTGATAACTTTCAGCAGGTCTTGTTCATCTATATCATTGCTTTTTTACATTCTTGCTTCATTCCTCCTTCTGCGTCTTACATGTCTATCACTGGCCACTCCCTGCTCTGTTACTGCCATCCTCCTTGCTTTTTAGCGCCTTTACCTTTTCTTCCAATTTCACACAGTATATAGCCTATTCTCCCAGTTTCAAAAATTTCATTATTAAATAGATGACTCCTATACTGACTTTATTTTTTCTTCCTGGAGGAATTTTAATAGGTTTGCATGTTTTAATTTACTTGCTTTGCTAGGCTAAGCAGTAGTTTTTGGAGCTGTTTCTGTGAACTTTTTAAAACAGCACCACATTGCAAAAAAAAAAAAAATCGACTATTATATTCATAGCAGAGTAGCAAAGCATAATTTTTCAAATATCTAAAAGGGTGTTTACAGTTATGTGAGCATATGAGGTCCACTGCTTTTATTTGCACAATCATTGCTCTGCTGATGCACCATATTCTGAGTCTTTGGCAGCTGGCACTCATCTGCATTGAGCTGACACAGCTTCTGAAGTCATTTTTAAAGGACCTTAATTTCTCAAAATTCTCATTTTACCTTCTTTGCATTCAATTGCTTTTCAAGTTAAAGATATGAGATAGCAGAGTAGAATCTATATCAGTAGGCTCAGATCAGATGCATTATAAAGCAATGCCAGAGGCATCTATTGACAACAGCAAAAGCCAAGTTAATGATTGAAGGTTTCGGTTCCCTTTGGCTTAGAAAGACTGATAGTTGAACATCAAGAAATCATATTTCAGAGCTCCCGGCCTATCAGCAAATTCATCAGTGTTTCTTGTAAAACTGCCTGACTAAATTTTATTCCTGCATTTGCTTATTCATGCTCTTCCTGGTTTCAAAAAGAATTTAAGGCAGCAGCTTACAGAGATAAGACACATTAAAAGAAGGTGAGTCCTCTCTCAAAAGAAATTCATTAAACATAAGTCAGACACAATTTATCGGTGGGTTACAAATACAACACTAAGATTCCTAAACAAGCAAAGAAGTAAAATTGTTGTGATGTGTTTTGGTGAGATTGGCTCTTCTTATTTTTGAAAACTGCAAAAAGATCACTTCCAAAGGTCTTGAAGTAAAAAGATTCTGCATAAGGAATGAGTGTATTCCTAACATGATATAACACGTATTTCCATATAGGCATGTACAGTGATTATAAATGTAACTCTTTGCTGCCAAAGTACATTATTCCCCAATAGTAATATTCCAAGGCATTCACCCGATAGAATTCAGCTATACAATTAAGAATATTACAGTTCAAACAACTATTTTGATTCTTTGCCAGGTTAAATCATCTGCTTTAGTTGTTGATTTTTTTTTACTGTAATTCTGATATGATTGTTGAAGTCTGTATACCCTTAAATTCTAGCTCAAATTTGCCTTCAGGTATGTAATGCAATATATAACAGCATAAATATACATGGTCCTAAAGAACGTGTTTTAGTGCTTCATACTCATGTGATCCAAAATAACATATTACTTCTGAAAGTAGAAGCCTCTGTGACTATAAACTGGAACTAGACAGTTAGTTCATGAAATGCCCAAATTTTAATTGAATAATGAAGCACTCAATAATAAACAGCTTCAGCTAACTAAAATAGTCTTTTGTTCCTATGATTAATTATTGTTCTTCAGGCAAAAGTACAATGCCGTCAATATGAAAGTGTAGGACAATTGTTCAGTTCATGTTTTATAATCTAAACAGAGGCTTTTAACATATGATGGGGAAAGTACCTTCAAAATTTTGGCCTAGTAGCATAAGCTTCTTGTGTAATCTCTACCACTTGATATAAATGATAAATTTCAGTGAGATGCTACTCCTGCAACAATATTGTATCATATTATTGAAGAGAATTTGCAGGCATCATAAGATTCCTATGTTGATGTGAATTATTCAGAAGGGTGATCATCCTCAACAGTTTGACTTAAGTATTTTTTAAAAGCCAAAGACATTAAAATTAGCAAAATTCTCAAGCCAATTAATTTTCAGTCTGGAGAAATCCGATCAGAGGACTTTTGTTATTTTTGTCTCAGGTTCCTACCACATGGAAATGGTTAGGAATAAATTTGTTGTTTTAATCTGTTGAATTTGTGTTAACAGATTACCCACTAAGAGAAACTTAATGTAATACAGACTTAGTCCTTAATGCTCATGACCTTGGGTGAGGCAACTTGCATAATGAATGGAATAGCATTTGAAATGTACAGTAAAGTTGCATGGGCAGTTATGACTGTAAACGTGTTATAAGTGACTATGTACTTTATAAGTAGGAATGTACTTGTAAAGAACAAATAATAAAATAATGTTATTAATATTACTGCTATATGGAACATAAAGTTGCTGTTGAGTGGTAGAAATTTATCCATGTTTCATCTTCACCCCATTTTTACAAGAACTTGGAAGAGAAAACTTCTATTTTATCTTCAGAAAAAATTGATTATTTTAAAATCCTGTAAAATTAGTTTCGGAATCAGAATGATTCCCTAAGAACTACCGTAAGAAGATAGTTCAAACACAAAGAAATCTTATGAATCTAAGAAATGCTCCATATCTTGTTCTGGGTAGTATATCTGTAAACCTTAGCCAGCCCTGCACTTAATATTAATACACTTTATGAGATTTCTGACTTTCTTATCTTTTAAGTTTTAATGCTGTCATATTAAGACAGAATCCATTTATAATAAATTTGGTATTTTAAATAAAACATATTACATCTTATAGTTATTTTTCAGATAAACTAAAACAAATCTGATACAAAATAAAATATGTAGAAGGTTGGTGTTCCAGAACAGAAGCTGCAGGAATAGTTACAGCATGGTAGAAAGCGACAACAGCAGGTCATCAACCAAACCTTTGCCTTGGATCTTCCAATATATCAAGATATTAGTAGCAAACTATTAAAACAATATTATTGCAAGTTATTTCCTATCCATTCACATTGAAGCAGTGAGAGGCCAGTGATTGGAGGGGAGAGAGTAGGAGGAACTAAGGAAAGTGAGGCGTGGAGTTTGGGGGAGAGAAGGGGCTGGGTGGACTATACAAGCAGAGCAGAGAAGGAGGCATGGATATCCTGGTGGATTCAGATCTATTTCTGATGTTTTGGAGAGGTTAGAAAATTGGGATAAGACTTTATCATTGTAAATTGCCATTATGTAATTGGGAGTTTTATATACATAAATATATTTGTTTAACTATTTTAGTTTAAGAGTCATGCCTTACTCCTGATGCTTGGAAGGAGTGAGTGGTGCAGAGGCCTGGAGGGGAGGGTGTGTCCTCTTTCTTAATTATTACCCACTACACACTATAGGTATTAGCATTTCAAAGAATTCAAACAAACATGTAGATGTTCTTCATCAATTACATAGTTTTTGTTAAGCCAAAGACAAGATTAAAAGATACCATGTTCTATGAACACCAATTCAAACAGTGAACATAAAAAAAAATTCCATGTGATTATGCTGTGAGACTTTCTTGAAACAACATTGAACTCTCATTGACAGTGGTGGCAGGTTAATTAAGAAATCTCTTAGGCATGACACATGTTCAATACAGATTGGCATTCCCTGACATGTGGTTATAGTAAATGCTTGTTCATCAATACTCACTCAACTGGTTGACCTTATTTAAAATTACAAAAACACCACTTGCTTCAAAAAATGTATGCCTGCATAATCATTGCATGGGAGAATGTGAGGCAGTCATTCAAGGAACTTCAGAAGATAAATTGCAGTGCATGTCAAGACTGTTGCAATGATCTGCTCACCCCATTGACTCTGATGGATGTTTTAAAAAGTAGTTCAGTGACTCAATATCATGACTTCAGTTTCTGAACAGAAAAAGAAAAGAATTAAAGGGAAAGAAAGAGTCCTCCAGTTATCCTTAACTTTCAGGATTTATCTCAGAATTTTGTAGAACATTAGATACAAACACTATATTGGAAGAAAAGCCCAGATATATTAAATTACTAGAAGACAAAAAGAACTAAGAAGGGGTTATTATTAAATATAACTTCAGGTAGTAGTTGCTTTGCAAGTATGAGAACTTGATGTTGGTTCCCAAAGTGATATTTAATAAACCAGATGTGCCACTCAGCTGCTTAAGGAAGCATGGATGTGACACCCTTCAACCCTCTCACCCTTGCCACCAGCAGTAGTCAGGAGAACAGGTTCCAAGGTCATGATATCGATAAAGTTGTTCCTGGCCCTCACCAGCTGCAGCACTTGGAAGAGTTGACCCTGCACATTACAGAAGCAACACAATAGAGATGCTGGTGAGGACAAGGGTAAGCCAGCCCTGAGAGTTAACCTAGCTGGGGCAGTACTGGTGACCTCACCCTGTCGGTGTAGGTATGGAAGAGCTCATGAGCTGACCAACTCAGTTTGTACCCAGACCCAGATTCAGGACTTTGATCTAGGACCTTTGATCAGGCCCAAATCTACCTCATCTGTGAAGCATCTACGAAGCATGTCCTCCAGATCCAACACTATAGGCTTTCGATAACATAAGGCAGCAACAGAATAACCAAGAGAAGTCCCAGTGAAGATTGAGTCTTGATGGTGTAGCATAAGCCTGAAGCCTCAAACTAGACCATTGCAATGCAAACCAAACTCAGTGAACATTTCAAGTAAAGATGTGTGGGCAAGGATAGGGCACCTTGACACATGAGATGTTTTCTATGCATTGTTTTGGTTTATTAGTTGCTTTTGTTGTATTTACTTTCTTGGAAGGAGCAGTTTTAAGAACCAGAAAGAGCAAGGAAAAGCAAGGGGTAGAACAATCACTCGCCAAAGACAGTACCAAATATCACCTAGAATCAAAACTATCTCAAACACAGTTGTTTAGACACAAGTATAACAAACCAATCCATAACAACCAGAACAATATGTCTCTATTAGAGCTCAGTACTCCCCCACAGTAGGTTCTGAGTATTATATAACAACATAGCTGGAGCACAAGGCAAAGACTACAAATATATATATATATATATATATATATATATATATATATATATATATATATATATATATATATATATATTCATGTCTGTGTCCTATGAAAGAACCCAGAAAAAAATCAAACTGTATAACTATGGAATGACATAAGAAAAGAGTTCAAGACACATCAGTGGAAAAGTATCAATAAAGACTTAAAATGAAAAATTTAGGAAAGTGAACAGGAATTTTAGAGTCAAGGCTCATCAACAGAATTCAAGATACAAATGAGAGACTCTCAGCCTTTGAGAAAAACAGAAGAAATTGAAAACTTGTTAAAAGAAAATGTGAAAATGTTACATCTGAACAAAAAGGGGGAAGCACAAAACACTGAGGAAATTAGGAAATTTAGGACTCTGATAAGGAAAAGTAATTCTATGAATAAAAAATATCTATGAATAAACAGAGTATAGTAAGATTATGAAGCCTAGCTCAAAAGCTCAAAACTTTTTTTCAACAAATAAAATAGTAGAAGAAAAATTTCCTAATCTAAAGGAGTTACATCCTTGTAATTGAATTACAAGATGTATAAAGGACACCAAATAGACTAAACCAGAAAATAAACTTATCTCAGCACATAATAATCAAAACAATAAATAAAACAAAGAGAGAGGGAATAGTAAAATCTACAAGGGAAAATGACAAAATAACATATAAAATCATTTCAATTAGAGCAATACCTGAATTCTCAATGGAGACTATAAATACCAGAAGGGAATGGACAGATATTCTATAAACTCTAGAAGACATGGATACCAAACCAGACTACTATTCCCAGCAAAACTTTCAATTGCAATAATTGAAGAAAATAAAATATTCATGATAAAACCAAAATTACAACAAATACTGCCTAATAGAAAGTGCTGGAAGAAAAACTTCAGATTGGAGATGTCTTAGAGATCCCATTGCTGTGAAGAAATATCACGATCAAGGCATTTTTTCTAAAGGACAACATTTTGTCATTAAATATTGTCTTTATTAACATTTCAAATGTTATCTCCTTTTCTCATTTTCCCTCCCGAAGCCCCCTATTCCATTCCCCCCCCTACTCACCAACCCACCCACTCCTACTTTCCTTGTCCTGGCATTCCCCTATACTGGTTCATCAAGCCTTCACAGGACCAAGGGCCTTTCCTCTCATTGATGTCTGACAAGGTCATCCTTTGATACATGGATTCCTCCAAGTGTATTCTTTGGTTGGTGGTTTAGTGCCTGGGAGCTCTGGGGGTTCTGGTTAGTTCATATTGTTGTTCCTCCTATGGCACTACAAACCCCTTCAGCTACTTGGGTCCTTTCTCTAGCTCCTCCATTGGGGACCCTGAACTCTGTCCATTGGTTGGCTGTGAGCATCCATTTCTGTATTTGTCAGGCACCCGTAGAGTATCTCAGGAGACAGCTATATCAGGCTCCTGTCAGCAAGCACTTGTTGGCATCCAAGATAGTGTCTGGATTTGGTAACTATATATGGGATGGATCCCTAGGTAGAACAGTCTCTAAATGGCCTTTCCTTCAGTCTCTGCTCCATACTTTGTCTCTGTATCTCCTCCCATGGGTATTTTGATCCCCCTTCTAAGAAAGACCGAAGTATCCACACTTTGATCTTCCTTCTTCTTGAGCTTCATGTGGTCTATGAATCCAGAAGCTGGAAAGAACCTAGATGTCCCTCAACAGAGGAATGGATACAGAAAATGTGGTACATATACACAATGGAATACTACTCAACTATTAAAAATAATTAATTCATGAAATTCTTAGGCTAATGGATGGAACTAAAAATATCACCCTGAGTGAGGTAACCCAATCACAAATGAACACTCATGGTATGCACTCATTCATAAATTCATTAATATTCATAAATATTATGAGCCCAGAAGCTCATAATACCAAGGATAACATTTAATTGGGGCTGGATTACAGGCTCAGAGATTCAGTCTTTTATTATCAGGGCAGGAGGATGAAAGCAGCTAAGCAGGCATGTCACTGGAGGAACTGAATTCTATAATTGTTCTGAAGACAAACAGAAGACTAGTTTCCAAGCAGCTAAACAAGGGTTTTAAATTATACCCCCACAGTGACACATTTCCTCCAACAAGGCCACACCTACTCCACCAAGGACACACTTCCTAATAGTGTCACTCCCTAGACCAAACATATTCAGACCACCACAGGAGGTCTTAGGCACATCAAAGAAAAATAAATAAATAAATATCAGACCAGCATTTCAAAAGTGGCAGGGTAGACACACACTATAATAGCAACATAACAGGAAGCAGCAAGCACTGTTACTTTTAGCTCTCAACATCAATGGTCTTACACCCCAATAAAAAGAGACAGATGAGCTTTGTGCAAGGTGACAAATACGGATCTATTTTTGTTTTTCTGCATACTTATTGCCAGTTAGAAAAACACCATTTATTGAAGATGTTTTCTTCTCCATGGTATATTTTTGGCTTCGATGTCAAAGACCAAGTGTCTGTAAGTGTGTAGTTTTATTTCTAGGTCTCTAATTCTATTCCATTGATCAACCTGTCTGTCTCTATATCAATACCATGCAGCTTTTATCAATATTGTTCTATAGTACATCTTGAGGTCAAGGATAGTGATTCCTGCAGAAGTTCTTTTATTATTAAGTATTGTTTTAGCATATACACAAAATATGTTCCACCATGCCATAGAGGCAATAGTCAGAAGTTGTTAATAACCCAGATGCCCCATGATGGAAGAATGGATATGGAAAATGTGTTTCATTTACACAATGGAATACTGTTCAGCTATTTAGGAAGAGGATATAGTGAGTTTTGCAGCAAATGGATGGAACTAGAAATTATCATTCTGTGTGAAGTAATTCATGGAAACAGAGCTACTCATTACTGAGTAAAAAATAGGACAAAAATGAGAAATTACAGAATTTTTAGAATTAAAATAAAATTTATACAGAATATACCCAAACTAACGGGACATGATGCAAAGTTTCTTCCAAGAGAAAATTCATGACATTAAGTGCCTAAATAAAAAAATTGAAAGAATTTTATATTATCACAACAGGATAAGTGAAAAATCTAGAACAGAAAGAAGAAATAAAACCCAAAGGAATAAACATCAAGAAATATTCAAATGTGGGCCTAAAAACAATAAAACAGAAACATGGTGCTGGTTTAACTGGTTGTCTGTATAGAGAAAAATGAAAATAGACCCATCTTTGTCACCTTGCACAAAGCTCAAGTACAAGTAGATCAAGGACCTCAATATAAAACCAGATATGCATAATTGTTCCTGTCTGAAAAAATGCAGGGATGAAAATGGAGAGGAGCCTGAGGAAGAGAAGGTTCAGTGACAGGACCAAAATGGGATTTAACTCTAGGGGAGGTCCCAAGACATGACACTGTTACTGAAGTCGTGGAGAGCTCACAAATCATGACTGCCTTCTGAAAGACCCAAAAAGGATCTAAAAGAGTTAGATGCAGATATTGACACCCAACCAATGGACTGCTGAACCCCTGTGGTTGAATTAGTGAAAGACTGGAAAAAGATGAAGAGGAGGGCAACCCTGTAGGACCAGCAATCTCAATTAAGCTAGACCCCTGAGATCTCTCAGACACTGGACCACTAAACAGAAAGCATACAGCAGCTGATATGAGTCCAAAACCACATATACAGCAGAAGACTGCCAGGTCTGCGTTCAGTCAGAGAAGGTGCACCTAACCCTCAAGAGACTGGAGGCCCCAGGTAGTTTAGCGGTCTGGTAGAGTGGATGGTGGGTGATGGGGACATCCTTGTGGAGACAAGGGTGTGGGAATGCAGTATAGGATGCAGAACAGTTGGAGGGTAAATTCTGGTGTGTAAATAAATGAAGAGAGAAAGAAAGAAAGAAAGAAAGAAAGAAAGAAAGAAAGAAAGAAAGAAAGAAAGAAAGAAAGAAAGAAAGAAAGAAAGAACAAAGAAACAAACAAAGAAACAAACAAAGAAACAAACAAAGAAACAAAGAAATACAGAAAGATTTAACACAAATAGGAAGCATTTTCAACTTATTTTACATGTTTTTCATAACTTTGATAGCAGCAGTAAAATTACTATTAGTAAACAGTGTTTTACCATTAAAAAAATGAATCTATGAAACCAAGAGTTGGGTTTTTTTTTAGAAAATTAATAAGATTGACAAGCACTTAGCCAAACTAACTAAAAGGCAGAGAGAGAACAATCCAATTAACAAACTTATAAATAATAAGGATGATTTAGCTGACACCAAGGAACTCCAATAACTCAAAAAGCCTAACTCTAAAAATCTCTACTCCATGAAATTGGAAAAACTAAAGGAAATTGGAAATAACTTTCCTTGATATAAACCACCTACCAAAGTTAAGTAATGTTCAGATAAGTTATTTAAACAAACCTATGACCCCTGTGAATGAGAAGCATAATGAAAAGCATCCCAACTGAGAATATCCTAGGGCCAGATGGTTTTAGCATAGAATGATACCACATTTTCAAAGAAGAAGTAATGTCAATGCTAATCACATTATTCCACATAAGAAAAACATAAAGAAAATTGTCCAAGCTTTTCACAAGTCCACATTTTCCCTGATACCTAAACCACATGAAAAATCAAAAAGAGAAAAAGAATTAGAGTCTATTTTCATTATAAACATAAATGTAATTTTTTCAGTAAAACATTTGCACACTTAATCTAAGAAAACATCAAAAAGGTAATCTACCATGTTCAAGAAAGCTTCATCCAGAGATGCAGAGATGCTCCAGTATACATAAACTGATATATGTAATACAACATATAAACAGATGGAAAGACAAAAACCACATGAGCATAACATTAGATGCCCAAAAAAGCCTTAGACAAAATCTTAACACTCCTTCATGATAAAAGTCCTAGAGAATTTAGTGTAAAAGTGACACATCTCAATAGAATAAAGAATTTACAACAAACTTGTAGCATGCCTTATCTTAATTAGCATTTCTATACTTTGGCAAAACACCATGACCAAACCAATTCAGAGAGGAAAGGAGTAATTGGGCCTACTCTTCCACAGCACTGTTTGACATCAAAATAAGTCAGGACAGGATCTCAAACAGTGCAGGAACCTGGTGACAGAAGTTAATGCAGAGACAATAGAGAGGTGCTACTTACTGGCTTGCTTCACATGGTTTACTCAGACTGCTTTCTTATAGAAACCAGGACCAACAGTCCAGGAATGGCCCCACCCACTATGAGCTGGACCTTCCCCCATCAATCGCTAATTAACAAAACACCTGGCAAACTTGTCTACACTTTGCACTCTTTAATTGTGGCTCCCCTTCTCAGATGACTTTAGTCTGTGCCAAATTGAAATAAAACTATGCAGTATAAACATCAACCTCAGGGGATAGAAATTCAAAGAATTTCCATTAAAATCCTGAAGAAGAAGGCAAGGTTGTTCATTCTCTCCATAACTATGCAACATATAACCTGAGGTCTTAGAAAAATAATACAACTTAAGATCCGGGTAATAGTACATACGTGTGTCTCTGTCTTTGTTTTTCTTGTGCCTTTTTTTTGGCTCTTTTTCTTTTGTTTGTTTGCTTTGTCCTGTTCTTTTCTGTTGTCTTTTGTTTCATCTTATTTTATCTTAATTTAGTATTATGCCTTGGATGCTTATTTCCTAAAGAGAGACAAAAAGGGATGTGGTCCATATGGAAAAGGAATGGGATGAATAACTGGAAGGAGTGGGGGAAGGGAAACTGTAATTACAATATTGTATTGTATGAAAAAAATTATTTTATTTTTGGCCTTTTTTATTAGATATATTCTTTATTTACATTTCAAATGATTTCCCCTTTCCTGGTCCCCCTCCCCCCGAAGAAAAGTTCCATAAGCCAACTCCACTCCCCCTGTTCCCCAATCAACCCCTTCTCTCTTCTCTGTCCTGATATTCCCCTATACTGCTACATTAAGCCTTTCCAGGACCAGGGACCTTTCCTCCCTTTTATGTCCAACAAGGACATCCTCTGCTTCCCTATGCCTCTGGAGCCATGGGTAACACCATGTGTATGATCTGGTTGATGCTTTTAACCCTGGGAGCTCTGGGAGTACTGGGTGGCTCATATCCTTTTTCCTCCTATGGTGCTGCAAACCGCTTCAGATCCTTAGATCCTTTCTCAAGCTCTTCCATTGGCGACCCGGTGCTCAGTTCAATGACTGTCTAAGAGTGTCATGTACTAGCAGAGCCTCCCAGGAGACAATGATATCTGGCTCAACTAAGCAAGTATTGTGGGCTTCAATAATAGTTTCTGTGAAGGGGCTTAAAAGGGGGAATATAGGGGGTTAGGGGAGTGGCTCAGTGGCGTAGCGGAAGGTGTCCAAGCGGGCCCTTGCCTGGGCACCTCTGCCCCTGAGGGACCACACACACACACACAGGCATAGTATAGAATAGAGTTTATTCAGAGTAGGGGAGGGGAGTTAATGGTAGAGAGAGGGAGAGAGAGAGAGAGAGAGAGAGAGAGAGAGAGAGAGAGAGAGAGAGAGAGAGAGAGTAGTGGAGTGGAGGCCAGCCATGACCATTGGGAGGGGGGAAGAGCCCAAGGGGCAGAGAGGTGAGAGAATGTGGGAGTGAGGAGAGCAAAGAGGGAGAGGAGGGGCAAGTAGCCCCTCTTATATTGGGCCAGATTTCTGGGGTGAGGCATACCTGGCTATTGCCAGGTAGGTGTGGGGTGGAGCTTAGACAGAACATCAACATCCTCCGATATTTGATTAATTAATAAAAGAAAAAAGAAAAGAGGTGACAGCGAAGGCGAATCAGCAATAGGGTCATTGTTGAGATCTGGCTGCTTCATGTTGACATTGGGGCAGCATGTCTCTGGGGAACCTAGAGAAAGAGGTATAGGGGGTGATTGTCCAGTCTCCTTGCTGTCCAGGGTTGTAGAGCCATTTGAGGATAGGTCAGGAGAACAGGTCCAGTAGAAGCTGTCTGCATTTGGAGAAGCTGAGAGGAGATTGGAGCATCTGAAGGTTGCTTCTCTGGAGCTCTCCTGGTTATGGCAAGGGCCTTGACTTAACAAGATGTTGGAACACATTAGTATAGGTAGGGAATAAGACTAAGTACATTTGGGAGAAAGAAAAATTTTCTTAAGATGTACAATTGAAAGCCGGAGGAATCCCACCCTTTGGAAAGGTAGTAAAGTGGGAACTTGGGCAGATGTACTTATCTGGATGGAGCCTACTTGGTCCATGAGCAGTAGAACTGGGTAGGTTCCCTGTAGTTAACAAGTTTATTAAAGAGATAACAACATGAGCTAACCACATGAACAGATTTTAAGATGAGCCTTTGTGTATCAGAAGGAATAGAATTGAAGGTTGGGACAGTGACAGAGCAAGAAGAGGAAATATGAAGCATTTAATGGAAACAGAGTTTAGGTAAGGAGATAACTGTCTAGCTGTCAATGTAGTCAGAAGTCTGAGGAATAAACAATAACTTAGCAGTAATATTATTAAACAATGACAGATTCCAGTAGCCAGCAGTTCTTTGTGGTCTCTGGTATCCATGGTGGCTTTGGCTGTCAGTCTAGCTTTCAAGCACAGAAGATGCACAGCTTTTTCTCTGTGGAATGGATACTCATGACATGAGAAATGGCTTACCTTTGTTTAGCTAAGTCATTTGACTCAAGGTATCCGGTTTTGTCCACTGCACTCTTTCAGGCAGCATCCTGTGGCGGTATCCATCTTTCTTCTGAGACTTCCTGGGAGAAGCTGTCAGGCCTTTAGGAATTCTGTCTGTCTTAAATCTAATAACAAACTTCTGACAAGATTGAGCACAAGATAGGAGAGCAATAGTTAAAGAGAAAATAGAAATGGAAATCTTAAGTAGCTTTGACAGGTTGCATAGGTAGAGGAATGTATCTTGCCTTGGTTAGTAAAGATGCTAGGATCAGAGTAAGAAAGCTGGCAGCAATGGATTAAATTGTAATGACAAAATGAGTTTGTCTAGGCAGATTTAGGTTCGTTAACATCAACTTGAGCATGCAGGCTATAGGAACAAATGAGTTAAGGGTGTGGGAACATAGAGTAGGTGAGATTCAGATTCTTTATCATTTACCAGACTGTTAATTTTAAAAATATACAGTCTAAGACAAGTAGCACCCACTGGGTAGGGGAGGGAGTGTTGCTGACTACAAATCCAGCGTCCTGAAAGAGTAGTAACAACTAAACTGCAGCTAAGCCAAAGAGCCCAGACTGTCGTGAGGGCCTTTAGGAGCTGGGGCTTTAAAAGCCAGAGGAAGTGTCCCGTCTGGACCAGAATTTTGTGTACGACTGTAAAAGCCAATGGGAGATTCAGGGTCACTGCTGGATTAGGGTACACCCGAGGGTGGGCCTAGATGTCCTAAGCAGGAGTGTGGGCTAGGCATGAGAGGAAACCCTTCGTTCTAAAAGAGGTTGGCCAGACTTCATTTGAAAGCTAAGGGTTATTTACTATTATGGTTAATGTTTATTTAAATTTCTTATCTGGTAGAGGGAAGAACCTAACAGGTAGCACACATACTTGTGGGAGCCAGTGTAATTGACTGTCATGTTGAACATTTTGAACCGCTTGGCTGTGGGACCCAGTCCTCCAACCTTGCTTCTCCTGCCTGTGCGTGGCTGCAACACCAGTCATGTATTAACAATAGAGGACATTGAGAGCAATGGGAAGGAGAACTCCGCAGTGAAGAAGAGAGAAGACTGGGTGGCAGGGAGAAGTGGTAGAGCTGTGAGAGAATCAGGTACTAGATGGTGGACCATGGTGGAGCATGTCAGCAGCCAGTGTGGAACAGGGCATGGGCATAGGCTGCGGCCAGGCTGTGGTAGGCAATGGCCCGAGAAATCTGTGCTGTAGCCAGTGGAGCAGGACCATATGGTGGTGGTGGTGGGGCACAGCAACGGGAAAGGAGTGCAGGCTTGCTGCAGCTGAGAGTGGTGGACTCTGAGAGCAGAGGAGGCATTGCTCGGCAGGGATGGAGCACAGCCGATCCTGAGAGCCTGGAGAGACTGTGCCATGCCTTAACAGTTGTGCCCAAGAACCCGTGGCTGTTCTGATATTAGAGGCTGTCAGGGAGAAAAGCTTTTGTAGGGAAGGTTAGTGATCGCAGGCACAGGGTGGGACTTCCTGCCAGCAGCAGAAGTCAGAAGTCAGGTAGCCTGCAGTGGCTGGGAAGTAGCATGGTATAGCAGGATCTTCTGGAAGTGAGGTGCCCAGTTTTCTGAGGAACCGCCAGACTGATTTCCAGAGTGGTTGTACCAATTTGCAATCCCACCAGCAGTGGAGGAGTGTTCCTCTTTCTCCACATCCCCGCCAACACCTGCTGTCTCCTGAGTTTTTAATCTTAGCCATTCTGACTGGTGTGAGGTGAAATCTCAGGGTTGTTTTGATTTGCATTTCCCTGATTACTAAGGATGTTGAACACTTCATTAGGTGCTTCTCGGTCATTCGATATTCCTCAGGGGAAATTGTTTGTTTAGCTCTGTACCCCATTTTTCAATAGGGTTATTTGGCTCTCTGGAGTCAAACTTTTTGAGATCTTTGTATATATTAGATATTAACCCTCTGTTGGATGTAGGGTTGGTAAATATCTTTTCCCAATTTGTTGGTTGCCATGTTTTGTCCTTTTGATAGTGTCCTTTGCCTTATAGAAACTTTGTAATTTTATGAGGTTCCAGTTGTCAATTCTTGATCTTGAGCAAAAGTTGTAAGTGTTCTGTTCAGGAAATTTTCCCCCATGCCCATGTGCTCAAGGGTCTTCCCCAGTTTCTTTTCTAGTAGTTTCAGGGTGTCAGGTTTTAAGTGGAGGTCCTTGATCTGCTTGCACTTGAGCTTAGTACAAGGAGATAAGAATGGATCTATTTAAATTCTTCCGCATGGATGCTAACTGCCAGTTGAACCAGGACCATTTGTTGAAAGGCTATCTTTTGTCCACTGGCTGGTTTTAGCTCCTTTGTCAAACATCAAGTGACCATAGGTGTATGGGTTCATTTCTGGGTCTTCAATCCTATTCCATTGATCTACTTACCTGACAGTGTAACAATACCATGAAGTTTTTACATGTTTTACATGTTACAGTTTTAACAGTACCATGAATAGTACACTATTGCTCTTTAGTACTACTTGAGGTACAGGATACTGATTCCCCAATTTTTTTTTTTTTACTGTTGAGAATATTTTAGCTATCCTGGGCTTTTTGTTATTCCAGATAAATTTGAGAATTGCTCTTTCTAAGTCTATGAAGAAATGAGTTGGGATTGTGATGCAGATTGCATTGAATCTGTATGTTGCTTTTGGCAAGATGGACATTTTTACTAAATTAATCCTACTAATCCACAAATATGGGAGATCTTTCCATTTTCTGAGGTGTTCTTCAATTTCTTTCTTCAGAGACTTGAGTTCTTGTCATACAGGTCTTTCACCTTTTTTGTTAGAGTCACAGCAAGATACTTTATATTGTTTGTGACTATTGTGAAGGGTGTCATTTCCCTAATTTTGTTCTCAGTCTGTTTATCCTTTAAGTATAGGAAGGCTACTGATTTGTTTGAGCAAATTTTATATCAGGCTACTTTGCTGAAATTGTTTATAAGGTGTAGGAGTTCTTGGGTGGAGCTTTTTCGGGTTGCTTAAGTATACTATGATATCATCTGCGAATAGTGATCATTTGACTGCTTCCTGTCTAATTTATATCGCTTTGACATCACTTTTTTGTCTAATTGCTCTAGCTAGAAGTACTAGATTGAATAAATATGGAGAGAGAGGGCAGCCTTGTCTAGGCCCTGATTTTAGTGGGATTATTTCAAGTTTCTATCCATTCATTTGATATTGGCTACTGGTTTGCTGTATATTGCAATGACTATGTGTAGATATGGGCTTTGAATTCCTGTTCTTTCCAAGACTTTTAACATGAAAGGATGCTGAATTTTGTCAAATGCTTTTTCAGCATCTAATGAAATGACCATGTGTTTTTTTTTTCTTTGAGTTTGCTTATATAGTTGACTGCATTGATGGATTTTCCTATATTGAAACATCCCTGAATCCCTAGGATGAAGCCTGCTAGATTGTGGCGAATGATTGTTTTGATGTGCTCTTGGATTCAGTTGGCAAAAAAAAAAAATATTGAGTATTTGTTGCATCTATATTCATTAGGGAAATGGGTCTGAAGTTCTCTTTCTTTGTTGGAACTTTGTGTGATTTTGGTCTCAGCGTAATTGTGGCTTCATAAAATAAGTTGGGTAGTCCTCCTTCTGTTTCTATTTTGTGGAATAGTTTGAAGAGTATTGGTGTTAGGTCTTCTTTGAGGGTTTGATAAGAATTTTGCACTTTAACTGGTCCTGTGCTTTTTGCCTCTATTTCTTTAGGGGTTATAGGACCATTTACATGGTCTGTCTGATCCTGATTTAACTTTGGTAGTTGGTATCTGTCTAGGAACTTGTCCATTTTATGCATATTTTCCAGTTGGGTTGAGTATACGCTTTTGTAGTAGGATCTGATGATTTTTTTTAATTTCCTCATTTTCTTTTGTTATATCTCCCTTTTCATTTCTGATTTTCTTTATTTAGGTACTGTCTCTGTGCCCCCTGGTTAGTCTGGCTATGAATTTATATATCTTGTTGATTATCTCAAAGAACCAGCTCCTGGTTTTGTTGATTCTTTGTATAGTTCTTTCTGTTTCTACTTGGTTAATTTCAGCCCTGAGTTTGATGATTTCCTGCCATCTATCTCCTTTCTGTTCAAAAGCTTTCATGTGTGCTGTTAAGCTGTTAGTGTATGCTCTTTCCAGCTTCTTTTTAGAGGCACTGACAGCTATGAGTTTTCCTTTTACAACTGCTTTCATTGTGTCCCAAAAATTTTGGTATGTTGTTCCTTCATTTTCATTAAATTCTAAAAAGTCTTTGATTTCTTTCCTTATTTCTTCCTTGACCAAAGTATCATTGAGTAGAGCATTGTTCAGCTTCCATGTGTAATGTGGTCTTTCTGTTGTTTTTGTTGCAATCGAAGACTATGCTTACTCCATAGTAATCTGATAGGAGACATGGAATTTAGTTCGATCTCTTTATATATGCTGAGGTCTGTTTTGTGACCAATTGGCCATTGTCAATTTTGAGAAGGTACCATGAGGTGCTGAGAAGGCATATTCTTTTGATTTAGGATGAAATGTTCTATAGATATCTAATAAATCCATTTGGTCTAAAACTTCTGTTAGTTTCACTGTGTCTCTGTTTAATTTGTGTTTCCTTGATCCATCCATTGAGGAGAGTGGGATGTTGAAGTCTCCCACAATTATTGTGTGAGGTGCAATGAGTGCTTTAAGCTTTAGTAAAGTTTCTTTTATGAATAAGGATGCCCCTGTATTTGGATCATAGATGTTCAGAATTGAGAGTTCTTCTTGGTGGATTTTTCCTTTGGTGAGTATAAAGTGTCTTTCTGTGTCTTTTTTGAAGACTTTTGGTTGAAAGTCTATTTTATTGGATATTAGAATGGCTACTCCAGCTTGTTTTCTGGGACCATTTGCTTGGAAATTTGTTTTTCAGCCTTTTACTCTGAGGTAGTATTTGTCTTTGACACCGAGATGTTTTTCCTTTATGCAGCAAAATGTTGGATCCTGTTTATGTATCCAGTCTGTTAGTCTATGTTTTTTTATTGGGGAATTGAGTTCATTGATGTTAAGAGATATTAAGGTGTAGTGCTTATTTCTTACTGTTATTTTTTATGTAATTTTATGTTTGTGTGGTTATCTTCTCTTGCATTTGTTGAAAGATTAACTTCTTGCCTTTTTGTGATGTGTAGTTCCCCTCCTGTTTTGGTTTTTTTTCTTTCATTACCCTTTGAAGGGCTGGACTTGTGGAAAGATACTGTTTAAATATCTTTATATTTGTTTTTGTCATGGAATACCTTGGTTTCTCCATCTGTGGTAATTGAGAGATTTGCTGGGTATAGCAGTCTGGGTCTGCATTAGTGTTCCCTTGGGTTCTATATAACATCTGCCCATGTTCTTCTGGCTTTCATAGTCTCTGGTGAGAAGTCTGGTGTAATTCTGATAGGTCTAACTTTACATGTTACTTGACCTTTTTCCCTTACTGCTTTTAATATTCTTTCTTTTTATAAGTGCATTTGGTGTTTTAATTATTATGTGATAGGAGGAATTTCTTTTCTGGTCCAATCTACTTGAAGTTCTGTGGACTTATTGTATGTTCATGGGCATCTCTTTCTTTAATTTAGGGATGTTTTCTTCTAAAATTTTGTTGAAGACATTTACTGAACCTTTAAGCTGGAAATCTTCATTCACTTCTATACCTATAATACTTTGGTTTTATCTTCTCATTTTGTCCTGGATTTCCTGGATGTTTTGGGTCAGGATCTTTTGCAATTTGCATTTTCTTTGACTGTTGTGTCAATGCTTTCTATGGTATCATCTGCATCTGAGATTCTCTACTCTATCTCTTGTATTCTGTTGTTTATGCTTGGATCCATGACTCTTGACTTCTTTTGAAGGTTATCTATCTCCAGAGTTGTTTCCCTTTTTGATTTCTATATTATTTCCATCTTCATTTTTAGATCCTGAATGGTTTTGTTCAGTTCCTTCACCTGTTTCATTGTGCTTTCCTGTAGTTCTTTAAGGGCTTCTCTCTCTTTACTTGTGTTCTCCTGTATTTCTTTAAGGGAGTTATTTATGTCCTTGAAGTTCTCTATGAGCATCATGAGCTGTGATTTTGAATCCAAATCTTGCTTTTATGGTGTGTTTGGGTATCCTGGACTTGTTGTTTTGGGTGAAGTTTGTTTGGATGGTGCCATGTTGCCTTGATTTCTGTTAGTAATGTTCTTACATTTGCCTTTTGCCACATGGTTATCTCTGGTGTTAGTTGGTCTTGCTGTCTCTGGCTGGTGCTTGTCCCTCCTACGTGCCTGTAAGCCTGTCTCAGCACCCCTATGTGACTGGCTCTCCTTGGCACATAGTGCTGTGGTGCAGCTCAGCTCCTCATTGCAGGTTGGGCCCTGGCAGACCTAGTCCCAATTGATCTTACACTCAGCTGTTTTCTGAATTCCTGACTGTGACAGCCTACTCAGTTTCAGGAGTGAAGATAGTGGCCTCACCTCTAACCATAGGACTTCATGCAGGGCAGATGTCCCCTGACAGGATAGGTGCACAGATGGCTGTGGCACTGCCCAGCTCCTGGGTGCAGGTAGGGCCCAGGCGGTCAGAGTCCCAAGTGATCTTACAGGTGGGTGTTCTCTAAGTACCTGTCTGCTCAGTTACAGGCACAAAGATGGTGGTCAAAACTTATTTTCAATATAAAGGACAGAAACTGAGGATAACACTTGAAGTTGTTCTATGGTCTCCACATACGTCTACACTCATGTGCACACAACCCCTACACATATGTGTACCTATATGCATTTTGACACACACATAAGCACACATAGATAGAACTTAAACATATTTTGTATGAAAAATTTTGTAAATGATTTTGAAATTTGATCTCTAACTCTCCTTCAAAAATACATGCTTTGTTTTTAATAAGTAAAATGCATGAGGTCAATATACAGTGACAATATTGAGAGAAATAAAGATCATAGATAGGCCCTGGCTCTCTGATAACAAGCACCCCTCCACCTTCAACAAGAAATCTCTCCCTGTTCTAATGAAACTAGTGTTGTTAGGCTATAGGAGAGTACAGCTAGGATACCCCATTTGAAAGTCTAAAGAGAAATGTAAAGGTTGATGCTCCTGACAAGGTGCTCAGGTGTTAACCTCAAGACATTACACAGATTCTAGGTGATTTATCACTCCTTTGCTACAGACATCCATCATTTATCCTCCAGTTTATATACAATATCAGCACTTTGAGTGATCACTAGCCCACTTCATGGCACTGGTCTCTCTCTCTCTCTCTCTCTCTCTCTCTCTCTCTCTCTCTCTCTCTCTCTCTCACACACACACACACACACACACACACACACACACACACACACACTATCTAAGGTACAGCCAGTTTCATTGAATTAGAAAACTAGTTAGACTGGATGGAAATTAGAGCAATTAACCACTTACTGTTAGGATATCCTCCCTGCAGCTTAAAAATGCCCAGAGCATCATGTTTCTGTGGTCAATATTTGACATGGAACTATATGTCAATATAAACAACTTCCGTAACATTGTACCATAGGCTAGTTTAACTGAATAAGCCTCAAGTGAAGTCTCATGATCCTCTCTTCCCAGTGCCCTTTTACCTTTGCAGGATTTCACCTGTGGATGTATCTGTCTAAATCATGTCCACCCGGTGCAAACTCAGAATACACATAGTGAGCAGTATAAACAGAAGCCAGAGATAAAACAATATCAGTTTGTATTGTGCAAGACATCTAAAGCCACCTCCCTCCTAATCTGCTGTGTAACAATCATGTCTATGTAACACTAAATTTTGTTTTCATTATGTCAGCTGCTCCCCATTCGATTCTAATCTCTTATCAAGACAGTAATTCTTGAATGGAATATTGCTCAAGGTCTCAAGATCTCAAGGAAGATATCTAGTCCAAAACTGTCAACAGATTAACATCTAAATCAAGTGCCATGGATTTTATTTTACTTTGCTTAACAACCTGCATGCTGTTTGACTTTCCCACCAATGCTGTTTGATAAGCAACAACTAATAAAACAGTTTCAAGGAAATCTATGCTGATTTTTTCCATCTAAATGCAGAAGAAAACAGGTAAATGCAGTAGATTAAAGTATAAGCAAGGAAATTTTCACCCACCAAAGTTCACTTTTTATATGACATTCAAAGCAGTATCCAGAAAAAGACAATATTCTGGATGTTAAACTCCTAAGAAAATAATGCTTCCTAACAACCCATATCATGGTGATTAAAGTGCTGTTCATAATTAATATTAAATATGTAATCTAGTAGTATGTGATTTTAAATATAGTTTCATATGGTATTCCACTGTGAATAAAATTAATCTCCAAGGATATGCACAAACTAAATGTAAAAGTATATTTATATTTATAAGAAAATTATAAATTTATAAGACAACAAAATTTGCTCTGAAATTTATAAGACAACAAAAACTAGACCTGTGCTTGACTCTCTAAGTAGCAATGTATTTCCAAAGAATAGTTGATTTTATACAAAATCAGTTTACAATTGACTTAAAAAATAAATTTTTAGTTTTATCACAAAAATCCAACTCTTCTGTTCAAATTGTATGTGAAGAAACTATAATTTTCAAAGACCACATTTCAACCTGCTTTATTTCTATGTAAACCTTCCAACTAGAACAAAAAATAATTTTATGACCAAAAAGGAGCAATTTTTTGTCACTTCAATTCTCACTAGATGTATCGATGGATAATGTTTTTTCCTCCATTCTGTAATCTTTGGAAAACATTTATAATTAACAGTGGAAATTTTTTCAGTCTGTTCATTAAAAGTGGTTACTTCAACAATTTGTAGATAGTAAAGGAGAGGAAAAGGATAAATCCTGCATAGTAAAAACAGTTTCTTGATGATTATAAAAGTGACAAGATTAATGAAACTTCCCACAAACCCATAAACTGTGCCCATAATCGTTTTTGTTTTTTTTTTTTGTTTTTGTTTGTTTTTTTTTTGTTTTTTTTTTTGTTTTTTTGTTTTGTTTTTTTGTTTTTTGTTTTTTTTTGCAGGGGGGTGGCAGTCTCAGCCACTCAGAAGAGTTATTCTTATTTAAGTTTTCTGTCTCTCCCCTCTCCTCCCATCCAAAGAATGGTAATTGTTACTAGATTCATTTCCTCAGGGTTTTATACACAGTTTACTTGCCCTCTGCTTTTTTCTAATCTCAGAAAAAGTCCATCCTGTGTTGCCTTCCCTCCATTGTTATTCAGGGAGGTATTCCCTAGCAGTAGAAAGGAAGAATAATGTTACACAAATGAGTTTCAGATGTTGCAATGTCTTATTTCATTTATTAATATTTACCAGTTACAGACAATATCACATATACCTTATTACTTTTTCGAACAACCACATGAACCCCTACCACAAGCCCCTTGCCACCAAATCCTCATGAAGCACAAACAGGAAAATGTACCTTGTCCTCTGAATTCTATTTTTTTTTTTGGCCCACCACTCTGAGTGTTTTATTTCAGGCTACTCTAGAACCATTAAACCCAGACCAAGCTGATACAAGGAACCCTAAAGGCAAGGTTAGCACCTAAAACTCAAGAGGCCACACAGGCCCCAGAGGACACATTTTAATGGACCTGAAGATTCCCTAGTCACTAGAACCCCAAGCTACTCAGGCCAGATGACAGAGAAAACTGAAACTAAGGAGAAGAAAAAACATCCAAGAGCCACCCATCCAACAGTGATAAATTTGGAAATCAGCATCTAAATCTATAACAACAGCAACAACAACAGATGGCTAAAGATCAGCATAAGAACAAACGAATTCCAGTTCAAAGGTCCAGAAAATATTTTCAACAAAAATCACACAGATCCCAGTCTACCCTCTGACTGTTTCTCATCCCCCTCTTCCTCCCCAAAGAGGATGTCACCACACTTCCACCCCTACCCCACCAAACCTCCCCACTACCTGGGGCCTCAAATCTCTGGAGGGTTAGGTTCATCTTCATTCACTGAAGCCAGACCAGGCAGTCCTCTACTGTATATGTTTTAGGGGCCTCATAGCAATTAGTGTATGCTGCCTGGATTGTGGCTCAGTGTCTGGGACTTTTATAAAATAATTAATCAAAAGGGATGGGGAGGAACATTCCATATTCATCAAAGGAAAAAAATCCATCAAGAATATATCTCTATTCTGGATATCCATGGCCCAAATGGAAGAGCATTCACATTTATGAAAGAAATGTTACTAAAGCTTAAATCACACATGGAACTCAAAATTCTAATAGTGGAAGAATTCAATATACAACTCTCAACAATGGGCAGGTCAATCTAAACATTGAAGTAATGAAACTATCAGAGGTTATGAATCAAGTGAACCTATCAGTTATCTACAGAACATTTCAACCAAAGACACACACACACACACACACACACACAAACATAGCTCCTCAGCATCTCATGCAACCTTATCTGAAATTGACCATGCACTCAGTCATAGAACAAGCCTCCACAGATACAATAAAACAGAAATATACCTATGTATATTATCAGACCACTGTGAATTAAAGCTGGACTTCAACAACAACAAAAAGATCAGAAAGCCTACAAAATGATAGAAACTGGACAACTATCTACTCAATGATCACTGTGTCAAGGAGAAATAGAGAAATAAATTGAAGCCTTTCTAAAATTTAATGAAAATGAATGCACAAGATACATAAACTTATGGGACACAATGAAAACAGTGCTAAGAGGAAAGTTCATATTACCAAGTGCTTTCATAAAGAAATCAGTAAGACCTCATTCTAGTGGATTAAAGGACACCTAAAATTTCTAGGCCAAAAAGAAACAATACAGCCAAGAGGAGTATACGACAAGAAATATTCAAACTAAGAACTGAAATCAGTAAAATAGAAAAAAAAAGAATAAAAATAATCAATGAAACAAAGAGTTGGTCCTTTGAGAAAGTCAACAAGATAGACAATCTTTAGCCAATCTAACTAAAGGACAGAATACCCAAACTAACAAAATCAGAAACAAAAATGGGGGTGTAATTGCAGGCATCAAAGCAATCCAGACAATGATTAGTTCTTGCTTCAAAAGCATGTATTCCACAAATTTGAAAAATCAAAATTAAATGAACAATTTTCCTTAACCAACGTTAAGTCAAGATAAGGTAAACAATCCAAATATACCTATAATCCCCAAGGAAACAGAAGCAGTAATTAAAAGTCTTCAAACAAACAATCAAACAAACAAAAAAGGCCTTGGCCCAGATTATTTTAGTACAGAATTCTACCAGACCTTCAAAGAGGACCTAATAACAATACTTCTTAAATTATTACACAAAATAGAAACAGAAGGAACACTGCCCAAGTCATTTTATTAAGCCATATTTACCCTGATGCCTAAACCACAAAAAGATGAAACACAGAAAATTTCAGTAATATCTCCTTAACAGTTATTGGTGCAAAAATTCTCAATAAAATGTTCAGAAATTGAATCCACAAACATATCATAAACCTGAACCGCCATGATCAAGTAGGCTTTATACCAAAGTTTCAGGATAGTTCAACATATGATAATCCTTTAATCCACCACATAAATAAACTGAAAGAAAAACAAATCATGATCATCTCATTAAAAGCTGACAAAGTCTTTGACAAAATCCAGCACCCCTTCATGCTAAAAGTACTAGAGAAATCAGGGATACATGGCACTAGTTAAACACAATAAAGGCAATATACAGCAAGTGGATAGCCAACATCATATTAAATGGAAACTTATAGCAATTCCATTAAAATCAGGGACAAGACAAGGCTGTCCAATATCTGTGAATTTATTCAATATAGTACTTGAAGATTTTTGAAGAGCAATAAAAAACCTAAAGGAGATCAAGTGGCTACAAATTGGAAAGAAAGAAGTCAAAGTATTGAATATATATATACATATATATATTATATGTATATTATACATATATTATATATGTGTGTATATATGTATATATATACATATATACACATAATACACATACATGACCCTAAAAACTTAACCAGGGAACTCCTGTTGCTGATAAACACCTTCAGCAAAGGGACTGAATATAAAATTAACTCAAAAAATACCAGTATCCCTCCTTTATATATGGACTATGTAATAATATATGGACTCTGAAGGCTATTAGGGAAACAATACCCTTTAACATAACCACAAATAACATAATATATCTTGGTGTATCTGTAACCAAGCAAGGTTAAGATCTGTAGAACATGAACATCACATCACTGAAAGGAAATTGAAGAAGATATCAGAAAATAAAAAGATCTTCCATGCAAATGTATCAGTAGGATTAACATCATAAAAATGGACATCTTACAAATTTAATACAATTCCCACCAAAACTTCAACACAACCTGTACAGAAACTGAAAGGAAAATATTCAATCTCATATAAAAAAAAAAACCCAAAACACTATAGGTAAGATTTTCATATATAAGCAAAGAACTTGTAGAGGTATCACCATCCCTACTTTCAAGCTGTACTAGAAAACAATAGCAATATAAACCTTATGGTCCTAGCATAAAAACAGACAGGTTAATAAATGGAATCAATTCAAAGACCCAGCAGTAAACCCATATACCTATGGGAACTTGATTTTTGACAATGAAGGAAAAATTATGCAATAGAAAATAAAAGACATCTTCAATAAGTGGTGCTGGTGTAATGAGATTTAGGCATGTAGAAGAATATAAATAGATCCATATCTATCATCCTGCATAAATCTCAAGTAAATGTGGATCAAAGTCCTCAACATAAATTCAGATACATTAAATCTAACAGAAGAGAAATTAGGGAATGTCCTTGAACACATTGGCACAGGAGATAATCTGAAAAGAACATCAACAACTCAGGCAGTATGATCAACAATTGCTAAATGTGACTTTATGAAACTGAAAATCTTCAATAAGGCAAAAGACACCATAAAGAGGACAAAATGGCAGCCTACAGAATTGGAAAAGATTATTACCAACTCCACATCTGACAGAGGGATGACATCCAAAATGTATAAAGAACTCAAGAAAAAACACATTACTAAACCAAAAGACCCAACTAAAAAATAGGATACACCCTTTTCTCTCCAGCTACTGTGCAGGCAGGTACAGCCAGGAGTGCAGGGAACACAAGAGTGGCAGAGCAGCTGGGACAGGGTCCTTCCAGGCTCCACCTGCAACCAGGAGTTGGGCTGTTTCACAGCTGTCTGAGCACTGGTCCTACCAGGGGAGAACTGGTCCACAAGGAATGCTTTGACTCCCAAGATTAGAGGTGAGACCACCATTGTCTTTCTGGTGACTGGGCAAGGCAGGTACAGCCAGGCGCACAGAGAACACAGGAGTGGCAGAGCAGCTGGAACAGTATACTTCAGGGATCCATCTGCACCCAGGAACTGGGTGAGACACAGTCCTCTGTGCCAGGGGAGAGCTGTTCTCCCAGGGGCCCTGAGACAGGCTTGCAAGTCCACAGGAGGGACAAGCACCAGCCAGAGATAGCAGAACCAACTAACACCAAAGATCAACAGATGGCAAAAGGAAAATGCAGGGACATTGCCAACAGAAACAAAGGCAACAAGACACCAACTGAACCCAGTTCTCCCACAACAACACGTTCCAGATAACCCAACACACCAGAAAAGAAATATTTGCACTTAAAATCACAGCTCATGAGGACTTCAAGAAGGACATAAATAACTCTTTTTAAAAAAATACAGGAGAACATGGGTAAACAGCTAGAAGCCCTTAAAGAATTATAGAAAAGCACAAACAGCTGAAGGAATTGAACAAAACCACCCTGGATCTAAAAATGGAGGTAGAAACAATGAAGAAATTGCAATGGGAAACAACTCTGGACATAAAAATAACCTAGGAAAGAAGTCAGGAGTCATAGATGCAAGCATCAACAACAGAATACAAGAGATAGAAGAGAGAATCTCAGGTGCAGAAGATACCATAGAAAGCACTGACACAACACTCAAAGAAAATGCAAAATTCAAAAAGTTTTAATTCTTCCTTGACCAAGTTATCATTGACTAGAATGTTGTTCAATTTCCATATATATGTGGGGTTTTTGTTGTTTTGTAGTTACTGAAGACCAGCATTAGTATGTGGTAATCGGAGAGGGTACATGGGATTATTTCAATCTTCTTATAGCTGTTGAGATCTGTTTTGTTATCATGTATCCAAATCAGCAAAATCAGAAATGAAAAAGGAAACATAACAATAGATACTGGGGAAATCCAAAAAATCATCAGTTCATACTGCAAAAGCCTATACTCAACAAAACTGAAAAATCGAGATGAAATTGGAAATTTTCTATTTAGATACCAGGTATCAAAGTTAAATCAGGATCAGATATATGATCTAAACAATTTCAAGCAGTCATCAATAGTCTCCTAAACAAACAAACAAAAAAAAGCCCAGGTGCAGATGGGTTTAATGCAGAGTTCTATCAGACCTTCAAAGAAGACCTAATACCAATATTCTTCAAAATATTACACAAAATAGAAACAGAAATAACACTACCCAATTCATTCTATTAAGCCACAATTAATCTGATACCTAAACCACACAAAGACTCAACAAAGAAAGAGAATTTTGGACCAATTTCCCTTATGAATATTGATGCAAAAATACTCAATAAAATTCTTGCCAACTGAAGACAAGAACACAATAAAATGATCATCCATCTTATTCAAGTAGGCTTCATCCCAGGGATGCAGGAATGATTCAATATATGGAAATCCATCAATGTAATCCACTATATAAACAAACTATATAAACAAACTCAGAGAAAAAAATCCCACACGAACATTTCATTAGTTGCTGACAAAGCATTTGACAAATCCAACACCTCTTCATGATAAACATCTTGGAAAGATCAGGAATTCAAGGTCCATACCTAAATTTAGTAAAAGTGATATAGAACAAACCAGCATCCAACATCAAATTAAATAGAGAGAAACTTGAAGCAATCCCACTGAAATCAGAGACTAGACAAGGCTGCTCTCTCTCTCTCTCTCTCTCTCTCTCTCTCTCTCTCTCTCTCCTCTCTCTCTCTCTCTCTCTCTCTCTCTGTGTGTGTGTGTGTGTGTGTGTGTGTGTCTCCACATTTATTCAATATAGAACTTGAAGTTCTAGCTAGAGCAATTAGACCACAAAAGGAGATCAAAGGGATAAAAACTGGAAAGGAAGAAAGCTAAGTATCCCTATTTGCAGATGATTTGATAGTATACTTAAATGACTAAAATTCCACCAGGAAACTCCTAAAGCTGATAAACAACTTCAGCAAAATGTCCGGATATAAAATTAACTCAAACAAATCAGTAGCCTTCCTATACTCAAAGAATAAAGAGGCTGAGAAAGAAATTAGGGAAACAACACACTTCACAATAGTCACAAAAAATATAAAATACCTTAGTGTAACTCTAATCAATCAAGTGAAATATTTGTGTGACAAGAACTTCAAATTTCTGAAGGAAGAAATTGAAGAGCTCAGGAGATGAAAAGATCTCCCATGCTCATGGATTGGCAGGGTTCAAATAGTAAAAATGGCTGTCATGCCTAAAGCAATCTACAGATTCAGTGCAATCCCCATCAAAATTCCAAATCAATTCTTCACAGAGCTAGAAAGAGCAATCTCCAAATTCATTTGGAATAACAAAAAACCCAGGATATTGAAAACTATTCTCAACAAAAAAATGAACCTCTGGAGGAATCACCATCTCTGACCTCAAGCTAACTATAGGGCAATAGCGATGAAAACTGCATGCTATCGGTACAGTGACAGACAGGAAGATCAATGGAATAGAATTGAAGACCCAGAAACAAACCCACACACCTATTGTCACTTGATCTTTGACAAAGGAGCTAAAACCATCCAGTGGAAAAGAGACAGTATTTTCAACAAATGGTGATGGTTCAACTGGCAGTCAGCATGTAGAAGAATGCAAATTGATCTATACTTATCTTCTGTAAAAAGCTCAAGTCCAAGTGAATCAAGGACCTCCACATAAAACCAGATACACTAAATCTAATAAAAGAGAAAGTGGGGAAGAACCTGGAGCACATGGGCACATGGGAAAATTTCCTGAACAGGACACCAATAGCTTATGCTCTAAGATCAAGAATTGAGAAATGGGACCTCATAAAATTGCAAAGCTTCTGTGAGGCAAAGGACACTCTCAATAGGATAAAAAGGCAGCCAGCAGATTGGGAAAAGATCTTTACCAATCCTACATGGGATAGAGGGCTAATATCCAATGTATACAAAGAACTCAAGAAGTTATACTCCAGAAAGTCAAATAATCCTACTATAAAAGAGCTAAACAAAGAACTCTCAACTGAGGAATATGGGATGGCTGAGTAACAACACCTAAAGAAATATTCATCCTTAATCATCAGGGAAATGCAAATGAAAACAACCCTGAGATTTCACCTCACACCAGTCAGAATGGCTAAGATCAAAAAACTCAGGGGACAGCACATGCTGGAGAGGATGTAGAGAAAGAGGAAAACTCCTCCATTGCTGGTAGAATTGCAAGCTGGTAAAACCTCTCTGGAAATCAGTCTGGCAGTTCTTCAGAAAATTGGGTACAGTACCACCTGAGGACCCAGCTATACCAATCCTGGGCATGCTCCAACATGTAATAAGGATACATGCTCCACTAGGTTCATAGCAGCCTTATTTATAATAGCCAGAAGCTGGAAAGAACCCAGATGTCCCTCAAAGGAGAAATGAATTCAGAAAATGTACATTTACACAATGGAGTACTACTACTCAGCTATTAAAAACAATAAATTCATAAGATTTTTAGGCAAATGGATGGAGCTAGAAAATATCATCCTGAATGAGGTAACCCAATCCCAAAAGAACACACATTTTATTCACTTGCTGATAAGTAGATATTAGCCCAAAATCTCAGAATACCCAAGAGGCAACTCACAGACCACATGAATCTCAAGAAGAAAGAAGACCAAATTATGGATACTTTGATCCCTTTTAGGAGGTGGATCAAAATACCCATGGCTCACAGCCAACCAATAGAATGAGGATAGGGTCCCCAATGGAGAAACTAGAGTAAGGACCCAAGGAGCTGAATAGGTTTGCAACCTCACAGGAGGAGCAATAATATGTATCATCCAGTAACCCCAGAGCTCCCAGGGATGAAAGCACCAACAAAAAAGTACACATGGAGGGACCCATGGCTTCAGCTACATATGTAGCAGAGGATGGCCATTTGAGATATCAATGAGCAGAGAGTCCTTTGGTCCTATGAAGGCTCTACACCCCAGTGTAGGGGAATGCCAGGTCAGGAAAGTGGGTAGGGTGTTGGTAAGAAGGGGAATGGGGGATGGGATAGAGTATTTGGGGAGGGGTAATGAGGAAAGTGGATACTATTTGAAATGTAAAGAAAGCAAATTCCTAATAAAGAAAATAAAATCACAATATTCAAAAAAACTACGATACAGATCTAAATAGAAAATTTTCAACAGCGGAATCTTTAATGACTGAGAAGCAGTTAAAGAAATATAAAATATCCTTAGTCGTCAGAGAAATGCATCTGAGATTCCATCTTACACATGTCACAATGGCTAAAATAAAAAAATCTCAAGTTACAGCTCATGCTGGTAAGGATGTAGAATAAGATGAGGATCCTCCATTGTTAGTGAGATCCCAAACTTGTACAACTTCTTTAGAAATCAATTTTACATTTTTTCAGAAAATTTGGAATAGATCTACTTTAAGCCACAGCTATACCACTCCTGGGCATAAAACCAAAAGAAGTTCTGTATAACACAAGGAGACTTGCTTAACTATGTTGTAGCTGCTTCATTCATAATAGCCAGAAACAACCTCTATGTCATTCAACCAAAGCATGAATGATATTTATCCTATTTATCCTATTATTCAGCCACAAAAAACAATGACATCAAGAAATTTGCAGGCAAATAGATGTATCAAGAAAAAAAAACTTATCCTGAGTGTGGTAAAGCAGACCCTGAAAGACAAACATACTATATATGCACTTATAAGTGGATATTAGTCACAAGCTATAGGATAACCATGCTACAACACACAGACCCACAGGAACTATGTAAGAAAGAGGATTCAAGGTGTCACACTAGAAAACTTAGTGAAAGGGGGAAGCAGATTAGACATCAGGGATGGGCAGGGTAAGATACTGGGTAGAGGACTTGGAGATGGAAATAAGAGGGATGACATGGAGAGAGGACAGAAAGAAGGATGGAGGAGACAACTGGAGTGAGGGAGTCTCCTCTGGGAGGGACTATCAATCTAGGAATAAGGAAACTCCCAGGAACCTATGAGGGTGACCCTAATTATGACCCCTAGAAAGCAGGAATATGGAGCCTGAAATGACCATTGCCTTGTAACAGGCATAAGTTCCAATTGAGATATTGGGACACAAACCAATCACAAAAATGTAGACCCACAATTTGTCCTGACTACAAGATGTGCAGTGGTAAATGGTGGAACAGAATTTGAGGATAAGGGAGTCTATACCTGACAATATTAATGATAGTCTGCTGTACTTGCAGACAGGAGCCTATCATAACTGTCAGCAGAGAGACTTTATCCAGAAACTGGTGGAAACTGATGCAAAGACCCACAGAAAAAACATTAAGCTTGGGGAATCCTGTGGATGAAGGGGAGGAAGGATTGAAGGAGCCAGAGGGGTCAAGGATACTACAAGAAAATGTACAGAATCAATTAACCCCAGCTCATAGGGGCCCAAAGAGACTGAATTGCCAAGAAGATAACATGCATGGGTTGGACCTAGACCCTCTGTACATATGTATCAGTTGTTCAGCTGGGACTTCATGTAGGACTACTAAAGCAGGAATAGGGACAATCACAGACTACACTGCCTGCCTGCTCTCACCTAAATGGACTGCCTTGTCTAGCCTAAATATAGGAAGCCTAGTTTTACTGAAATTTAATATGCCAAGGATAATTAATATCCATGGGATTGCTCCTAATTTTTCAGGATAAGGGAAAGGTGGTCCGAGGGGGAGAGGAGAATTGGGGACTGGGGGAGGGCACTGGGAGGGGAGGGGAGAGGAGAATCTGCAATTAGGAAGTACAGTAAATAAGTAACTTAATAAAATAAATTTTCAAAAAGGATCTGTATGTTCTGAACTAAGTTTTCCATTCTTCAAGAAGGTCTCACAGAAGTCTTAATGCTCTCCCGCGATGATACACAACAAAATGCTCTGTGACATTGAGGCATTGTTCAGTACCTGCTCTGTCTAATACAGTGTATGCTCCATGGATGCTGTCCACTCGGCACACACCTGCTTGATCTTAACTGGTAAATCTTTATTAAATTACATAGCAACATGTGGTCAGATCAGCCTGACATACGGAGTTGTTCTAATGGTTTTTCATGAGCTGGAATCAACTGTAAATTTCTGAAAATATAGATCTCATCCCATTCTTTTCTGGTTTATGAAAATAATTTGGAGTTAGAATCAAGAATTTGCCTTTCTAAAATGTTCTCAAAGGATGCTGATGCTTTCGATTAGCTTGTTCCAGATATATCAAAATTGTTGTTTACCTTGAACAAATGTAAGATGTGTATAGATCCCTAGTAGGTGTGTCTGTGGATCCATTCTCTTTTATATTTACTACTATGTTTCTGGCATTTCTCAGAAAATCATAAATTACCTATGAACTCTATCTGCATCATATTCATAGACTTAAAATACCTTTAATAATCATGTTAATATAATAATCATATTTTAGGTATTAGACTGAACTTAAGAAAGTTAAGAAATGGATGGAACTAAAAAGTGTCATCCTGAGGGAGGTATCCCAGTCACAAAAGAACGCACATGGTATGCAGTCACTAATAAGTGGATGCTAGTCCAAAAGTTCAAAATAAATGATTTACAATTCATTCAGCCCAGGAAGCTCAAGAAGAATGAGGACTTAAGTGAGGGTGCTATGGTTCCTCTGAGAAAGGGAACAAAATGCTCACAGGAGCAACAAGGGAGGCAATGTCCTGGGGATTCATCCTATAAGTAGTCAGCAAACCGCGACACTATGACAAGAAGCAAGTACCAAAAGGAACATGCTATGGCTGTCTCCAGAGGGGCCCTTACAAATTCAGAGGCAGAAACTAGCAACCAACTATTGGACTGAGCTTGGGGTCCACAATGGAGGATCTGGAGGGTGGTCCGGAGGAGCTGAAGGGGTATATAGCCCCATGGGAAGAACAATGACTTCAGACACCCAGACAATCCAAGATTCCCAGGGACTGAACCATCAACAAAGTGGTATACATGGTTCCAGCCAAAGATGTAGCAGAGGAATGCCTTTAGGGGCATCAATGGGAGGAGTGGTCTGTGGTCAGGTAAAGGCTCAATAGAGACCACAACAAAGGGAAACAGATGGGGGCAGGAAGCTGGAGGAGGGAGGGGGACTGTGTCAGGTAGAGGGGCATATACATGGAGGCAGGGGGTGGGAGGAGGAGGAGGGAATCTTGGGGAGGGAGGCTTCTGGGAGGGGGGAAATTGGGAAAGGTTTTGCCATTGGCAATGTAAGTGAAGAAGATACTCAATTTAAAAAAAGAAAAAAGAAAAAACAAAAAAAGAAAGTTAATTTAAGTATTAAATGTTCAAATTTATTTACTTCATTCTAAAATAAAATTGCAGATATATTTCCTAACTAGTTGCAAAACAATCTACTATTAACCCTGATATTCTGACCACATATACTTAAGGTCCCTGTATCTTTCCTTCAATAAAATTGTAGAATATAACTTTAATTGCAAATGTTTCTAATGGTAAAAATGACCAATATTAGAGTGTTATTTACTGAGTGGTTTATGTTAGTAAATACAACTAAATATTTACAAAACCAACAAAACAAATATGCCTCTGTGAATGAAACTTTTTGAATATGAAAAATACACATTAACAACTCCTAACTTTTCAGACATAACACTTCTTTTAAAAAACAAACTAATATAACTCATATTCTCTATCATAATAGGGCTTAATACCAAAAGGAACAAGCAAGGCATTATTAAAATGCATCGCAGGGTGTTACAAACTCCAGGAGAACAGATGTTTCCAAGATCTTGTACACCAGCGTGTCTACTTAACACCAGACTATTACATCCTTGCTGGGATTCTATTCCTGTAAATTTGTTGTGAAAGAAATTGCCTATTGAGAAATCAGTTGCACTTCTTTTTAGATTATAACAAGTCAGCATCAAATTATTTCTTTTCAAATTATCACACATGTTTACTCGGCATCTTTTAAAAATAAATTCAATTTAATTATTAGAGAGCCAGATAATAGGAGATTATTTCATTACCAATTATCATGTTTTCCACTTTTCACACTAATATGTGTCTACATTAACATCAAAGATGATTATTAATCCACACTCAACATCACAGCACAAGGAAGAACCTGAAGACATCACCTGCACTTATGTCAACGTTACTAGTTGCTAGGTAACAAAAAATAAGAAGTCTAAAGCTGACCAGCAAACAGAGGAAACTGAAGCCTGGCTCTAATATATGTCTCAATGTCTCTAACATCATTAGGTTTGCAGAAAGTCCAAAGCCAAGATTCAAAAGAAATAGAGCAACATTTCCCATACCATGTGATTTATAAACCATCTTTATATGACAGTGATGTTTTCCTGACAAGTCAACCCTTTAGCCATTATTCACATGGTAATTTCCCCTTTAGATTTAGGAAATTTGTTTCTAATGTATTTTAACAGATATACTAATGATCATTCAACAAATGTCTAAAAGTTGGAAGTACATTCTCAAAATGACTTGCAGAGAAGAATAATTTTAACTGATAAAAAAATTTATTTTGTATTTTTTGGTTTTTTTATTTAATTGAATATAACTTTCTCTAATTATTTAAAATTTATTTACAAGATAATATAGATGTGAGCAAATCTACAAATAATGATAGTGGACCATGAACACAATTGAAGTATTAAAGTATGTAATACCAATACACACTTACCTCTGCTAAGAAACATTTTTGTGTTCCATGTTGGTAAGACAGTTTCATGAAATAGGTGAGACTTTGCCCAAGTCTCCATGAAAGAGCAATAACTTAAATAGAAACAGCTGGATCTTCATAAGTAACTGGGAATACACAGATAAAGGTTGTGGTAATGCCTGGAGAGGAATATTAATTGTAATTTTAAGAGTTAAGTAGCTATCATCAAGAGTTACTGTGAACAGCTGGGTGATCATTGTACAAAAGGAGGAGGATTGAAAACCTGAGAGAGAGGAAACAGGCAATTAATTCTTCCCATATATGACTGTATGTTGCACATATGAATACATTACAGCTGTGTTACATACACAAGACCTGTAAGTACAAGCCTGCCAAAACTGTAGCATGAGTGTGAAATGTACTCAGAAACCCTACCCCCAAGCCAGACGGTATTGGAGATTGATGGCCTCTGTGGAAGGAAGAGTGAATGTCAGAAACATTGCCTTGAGAGCCTATCCATGCTCAGAAGGAAATCCTATACCTATACATTAGATAGGCAGTCTTCAATTCAGTAGATTGTAACAATAAAAGGTAACACATGAAATTGGGAGTGAAAAGTGGTGATAGGGTTTGGGGAGGAATTTAAGGAGCTGGACTGATGTCAAATATAATTTTAGTAAATATATTTTTTACTAAATATATATATTTTACTATATATAAAATTATATATATATATATAATTTTATATATATATATAATTTTATATATATATATGTATATATATATATTCTGTATGATTGGACAGGACAACAATAGAAAGATAAATTTAATATTAAAAATTGACTTTCAATAGACAGATTTAATTTGATAATTCCATTCAATGTGAATATTTAACAAGATATTTTAAGGTTGAAGAGATAGCTCAACTGTTAAAAGCTAGGTTCACAACACAAAATAGTTATTTTAAGTAGGAGATTAAAGTTAACTAATATTAAAACCATCAGAAGACATTTTCATAATAATGCCAATTTTGGTGTTGAATTAATTGGTGTCCCACATGTGACTGATAAATAAGTCTTGTAAGTCAGGTCATTTAGTTGGCCAAAGAGATTAACACTATAGTATGCAATGCCTAAACATAAAGCCATAAAAGCCTTGAGTGATAGCAGCATAGTGACTTTGAACTGTAATATTACAAATGTCATTAAGTAAAGCCAAGCCAATGATATGCTCTGCTATTGAGAATGTTACTAGAGAAATGACACTTAGTACTTCATTTAGTTAAGATAATCTTGCAATTTTTTTTTAGTTTACTTGACAGCCAAACTGCCAATTCAACTCAAATGATGGAATTTACTTAAATTTTTAAAACATCAATATAAACAGGGTTTCATGATATATGGGAACCTTAAGAATGTAAGGACTATAGTTTACAAATCAGTGGGTAGACAATGCTGAATACTTTATTTTGTTTTACTTTTGTCACATCAATTTTCCAGGTGTCTGATAACTGTCGAGTAAAAAGCCAAAGCTATGATAATTTTAGTTTTAACCCACTTCTTATTTGTATTTTTTGTATTTAGAATGTCCTCAGAATAAGGCCCTTTTCAGAATTGCTAACATTTCTGTTAGCAGAACAACAAACATAATTCTGATTACCAAGTCGGTTCACTCAGGCAGAGGCCACTCTTAAGACAGCATCAGGCTTTATGTCAGGCAGCACGGGTGGGACCTCATTCAGGAGCTCAGAGTAAGATAAGCAAGGTTGTCCATCAAAAGGAGAGCAGATCAAGAATAGTTCAGAAACAACTCCATAAATATTCAGAATTTATTTGCATACTCTTGATGGAAAACACAGCTTGTACTCCAGAAAGAGTAATAGTTTATTCTAAGCTAATGTTGAGTAATTGTGGTCTGGAAACATGCATTCAAGTTCATCCTAACCTTACACTTCCGTAGATAAATTACACTAACTTGTAGTCATGCAACACTAAAATGAGTAATAAATCAATGCTTTTATCAAATACATCAGCGAGGACATCTAGAAGCACAGGGAAAAAATCTCACCCATAAATTTTACGTATTTCCTTTAGCATTAGCTTTAGATTCAAATACAGGCTAAGTTCTGCTATGGAATAGGCAAACATTGATCAATAGTCATAACGATGTTGCGTGCAATAAAAAAGGTTGAAACAAGTCTTTATTACATGAGTAAAGTAATTCAAAAGTAATTATCTCTCTAACTCTAACATTATATATCTTTATGAGCACAAACTTATAATTAGGCAGCCAGTTTGAAAAGTCCTTAATAAATATGTGGAGTCTTAAGAAAACTACAATTCTATTAGCTTCAGAGTTTCTGGCTTTATGTGGAGGCCCTTGATCCATTTGGATTTGAGCTTAGTACAAGGAGACAAGGATGGATCAATTCGCATTCTTCTGCATGCTGACCTCCAGTTGAACCAGCACCATTTGTTGAAAGGGCTATCTTTTTTCCATTGGATGTTTTCAGCCTCTTTGTCAAGGATCAAGTGGCCATAGGTGTGTGGGTTCATTTCTGGATCTTCAATCCTGTTCCATTGATCCTCCTGCCTGTCACTGTACCAATACCATGCAGTTTTTAACACTATTGCTCTGTAGTATTTCTTGAGGTCAGGGATACTGATTCCCCCACAATTTCTTTTGTTGCTGAGAATAGTTTTAGTTATCCTGGGTTTTTTGTTGTTCCAGATGAATTTGATAATTGCTCTTTCTAACTCTGTGAAGAATTGAGTTGGGATTTTGATGGGTATTGCATTGAATCTGTATATTGCTTTTGGCAAAATGGCCATTTTAACTATATTGATTCTACCGATCCATGAGCATGGGAGGTTTTCCCATTTTTTGAGGTCTTCTTCCATTTCCTTCTTCAGAGTCTTGAAGTTCTTGTCATATAGATCTTTCACATATTTGGTAATAGTCACCCCAAGATACTTTATACTGTTTGTGGCTATTGTGAAGGGGGTCATTTCCCTAATTTCTTTCTCAGCCTGCTTATCCTTTGAGTATAGGAAGGCCACTGATTTGCTTGAGTTGATTTTATAACCTGCCACTTTGCTGAAGTTGTTTATCAGCTGTAGGAGCTCTCTAGTGGAGTTTTTTGGGTCACTTAGGTAGACTATCATGTCGTCTACAAATAATGATAGTTTGACTTCTTCCTTTCCAATTTGTATCCCTTTGACCTCATTATGTTGTCGAATTGCCCGAGCAAGTACCTCAAGTACAATATTGAAAAGATAAGGAGAAAGGGGGCAGCCTTGTCTGGTCCCTGATTTCAGTGGACCTCATAAAATTACAAAGTTTCTGTAAGGCAAAGGACACCATCAAGAGGACAAATCGGCAACCAACAAATGGGGAAAAGATCTTCACCAATCCTACATCAGATAGAGGGCTAATATCCAATATATATAAAGAACTCAAGAAGTTAGACTCCAGAAAACCAAACAACCCTATTAAAAATGGGGTACAGAGTTAAACAAAGAATTCTCACCTGAAGAACTTCGGATGGTGGAGAAGCATCTTAAAAAATACTCAACTTCATTAGTCATTAGGAAAATGCAAATCAAAACAACCCTGAGATTTCATCTTACACCAGTCAGAATGGCTGAGATTAAAAATTCAGGAGACAGCAGGTGTTGGAGAGGGTGTGGAGAAAGAGGAACACTCCTCCACTGCTGGTAGGGTTGCAAATTGGTACAACCACTCTGGAAATCAGTCTGGCGGTTCCTTCGAAAACTGGGCAACTCACTTCCAGAAGATCCTGCTATACCACTCCTGGGCATATACCCAGAGGATTCCCCACCATGTAATAAGGATACATGTTCTACTATGTTCATAGCAGCCCTATTTATACTTGCCAGATGCTGGAAAGAACCCAGGTATCCCTCAACAGAAGAGTGGATGCAAAAAATGTGGTATATCTACACAATGGAGTACTATTAAGCCATTAGAAACAATGAATTCATGAAATTCTTAGGCAAATGGATGGAGCTAGAGAACATCATACTAAGTGAGGTAACCCAGACTCAAAAGGTGAATCATGGTATGCACTCACTAATAAGTGGATATTAACCTAGAAAACTGGAATACCCAAAACATAATCCACACATCAAATGAGATACAAGAAGAAAGGAGGAGTGGCCCCTGGTTCTGGAAAGACTCAGTGAAGCAGTATTCGCCAAAACCAGAACGGGGAAGTGGGAAGGGGTGGGTGGGAGGACAGGGGAAGAGAAGGGGGCTTACGGGACTTTCGGGGAGTGGGGGGCTAGAAAAGGGGAAATCATTTGAAATGTAAATAAATTATATCGAATAAAAAAAAAGATAAGCAAAATAAAAATATACCAAGATGAGTGTATATGAAAGCGGTGTGAATCTGGAAAATGTGCTAATGAATATAATTAAATTAAATTAAATTATATGAAATTCTCAAAGTAAAAAAAAAAAAAGAAAACTACAATTCATAATAGCTTAGCCAATTTGGCAAATCAACATCCCTTCTCTTGCACTTTCTTCTCTATATTCTCCTGCTTAACGTTGATACATTCTTTGAGCTAAAGATGTGTCACTTTAAGATTTTCTTATAAGCATTACACATAGATATTTGTGTATATTTCATATATTTATATATTACAATTAATGAAAATAGGTATAAATTTAAAAGTGAGCAAGAAGGGATACTTGGGAGAGTTTGAAGAAAATAAAAAGATTGGAAATGTAATTATATTATAATCTCAAAAATAAAAGAAGTGAAAATAAATTCATATAGAGATCTAGGTATCCTGCTTGTAATTGGGACAGATATTTCCTATAAGAACTTTTTTGACAGCCTATAATTACACCAGTAATTCACTCTCCTTTGAAACAAATGAATATTTTAGAATGTATATGTACAACATGCTCAGTCTGTATAATATTACTTATATGCATGTTTTCAGACCAATTGTTAAATGAGCTTTTGCTGCAAAGTAATTGATCCACACTTGTGATCTAAAAAGATAATTTATTCAATTTATGTTTTATCCCTCAAAGAGTATGTACTTTCACATATTTTATAAGTTATTATTCTTTTTTATTTTTATTAATATAATTTATCATATAAATCTGGTCAGGAAATAAACAGAATTTGGTGAATGAATAAGGGATGAATAGAATGGAAAGTGTGTCAAGGTTGATTTAATTTACATATATAAATTTATATATAAAACTGAAAATCTTTCACCAAAATAATATCCATTAATAATTTGAACTGTTACCACCCAACAGTCATTCACTATATATGAGAATTTATGTAAAATGCCCAAACTCTGAGTTTTCACATATCACATCAGGAATCTGAATTTTAACAGTTTATAGTGTGTATAAACTTTCACTAAAAGTATTTACTTTTCCAATTTTCAGGATCTTGATTTGTTGCTTTACTTGTTCCGTGAAGCTAATTTTCTGTTAAAAATGTACTCGCTGTGGTTCTCAAGTGTATAATATAATATTATAGGTGTTCAGCAGAGAGAAGCTCAAGTTTTCAAATAATACTGTGACATACTTGTCAGTAGGAGAGGCATATTGCTACAGGGGACAGTTACTAAGGAGATAAATTCCATAACATAAATCAAATATAATTCAAGTTCAAAAGTGTATTTCTAATTTTTATTTTAATTCTTTTACTTTATAATAAGAAATATTTAAACCATAGTTCGTAATATAGTGAGAAATATGAACCTACATTTCAGTAGATTATTATGATCTTATACTCGTGCATACAAATACCTACCTGATTCCTCATTTTTGAGTGATGTTTTACCAGAGTGATTCATGGGCTTGGTCATATGACTTGATTTAACCAATAGGACACAAAACCAAGTGCAAGCAAAGATATTTTTTAAATGTGTCTTCCTTGCTGCTAATGTTCTTGATAGTGCTCTGTGTGAATGATATTGAGAGGGATCGCAGGAATGAATTGTTGAGTTGACTCTATCTCAGACTAATCAACTGCAGATGATTGTAGATATCTGTGGGAGCCCAAGCAATACCAGACCTGTTCAGTTATTTCCTCCCATATAATTAACCAAAAATTGAATAGGCTTGTGTTTTATCTTAGCATAGCCAGCACTTTTGAGTGATCATGAGACTTCTACTCATCACAAGACTGTCAGAGACAAATTAATCATGATGATGCTCTTGTTGTAAACACAAAGTTTAATGGTGGGAAGTTAACTGTGAATTTAGATGCAAAGCAATGAGGCAGTAAAGCCGATGAGGTAGATGTGCTTAGAATATGAACTATTTTACATTTTCATGTCTTAAAAAGACCTTACAAATTAGATAAATTTTAAAACGGTAAACATCTGTAATGATATATTATTAGGTCCTCTAGTGAATTTCACTTACATTGAAATGTAGATATCATAGATTTTTTTACCTATGATCCCTTAGTTGAAAATTTAATATGCAAAGTAATAGCACTGATTATTTAACTCATCATATTTTCTATTCTTAATTTTTGAAAACATGCTATATTTTAAATGCCTAACATTCTTGAATATTTTAAGCTACACATAAAATTTATGATAATAATAACTGAACTAATAAGCAATAAAAATAAATCTTTCTTAGCTCAGATAATCAATGAATATGTATGAAATCCATGAAAGCATAGAATGACTTATGCGTTATGAAATGGTATAAAAATTGGTTTATCTAACAATTTTATAAAGCATTTTATAAGTCCCCTCTGCATTAAAGAAAACCTATTTAATATTCAGATCCCTTCACTTAAGACTTTACTGGATGTGTTACATATTTCTTGTTTTGTAAAATATATTTATCTACAATTGAGTTCAAGCTCAAACATTATAGCTTCAGATTATGAATACACAGCTAAACCAACAAGGATGTTCTTCTACATAAAATCCTAAATCCAACACTTGCAGCTTCAGCGGTTTAGGCTGTTCTTTTGCCACAGACCAATAAAAAGATAAAACAAAATAAATACGAAGCTATTGTAACAGATGCAGTTATTTTAGTGTCCTGACTAACAAACCTTTCTTGCAAAAGTCAAAATTACCCAAAACTGTGACACTATCATACTATTGCATAAAAACTATTGGTACACAATGAAGACTCATCCCCTCAGGTCGTTAAGCAATTAAAAACATTTCTCTAGATCAATTGATCTTATTTATTTTTGTGTCCATGTTTTTGTGTTCATGTTTTCTCTGAAGTTCAGCACCTAGAAATAAACTAGAATCACAATGTGCATATGAGCTGAAAAAGATTTGAAAATGGTTCAAATGGAAAATGTGTATACTAGTAATGAAGATTAATGAACTAAACCTCATAAACACCCTGAAGTCAGGAATGTTAGAGCTCTCATGTGCAGTATGCCTGACAAATATCATGTGCTACATTTATACGTCACATAGATAGCTTCATTTAATCTTTAATCTTGCAAATTAAATATTTCTATTTTATTGATGAAGAAGTTATGGTGCATGCCATTTAAGTGACTTCTCTAAGTCACCACATATAAATGGCTGAAACAGAAGAAAGAGTACTAAGATTGAAAGCTTATCATCTAAGTTTGCATAGGACAACAGGACAGAGTAAATTGCAATTGCCTGGTGTGTTAAATTTCTTCCATAGGACAGGATAGTATTTTTCGTATTCTTAGCATTACAAGCACCACTTTTACCAAAGGGCCAGTCCTTAAAATGGCCTTATCATGGGATATCACTGGCACTGTTTTGTGAGTTATACATAGAATGGTGAACTCTTTATATAACATATCTCTCTAGAGGACCGGAATCATCTTAATCAGTATATATGCTAGGCAAAAATTGCTGTCAGCAGGTGAATATGAATGACTTCTCCTCATATGAATGATTATTGTAGTTATAAGAAAAATAGAAATATATAATACAATCTCTGTCTCATACAAATCAAAGAAATATGACACAAAAAAAAGGTCCTCTGACCTGGTATGTGAACTACATATTTTCATCTAAGTAGTCACTACATAGCTCAATCAACATGTTTACCCATTTTAAAGGCAAAGATAATCCAGTAATTAATAAAAATGACAAAATGCAATCAGGAGTTCAAGAGAAAGACTCAAACAGCACCAACTTACTAAACATTCCTCTTCCTGTCATAACAAGGATCAAAATATAAAACACTGCCTGACAGGACATATCTGTCATTCAAGAGGAATTTGTCACTTGCTGTATGAAAGAAAGACAGTGCACACATCATCAGTTTTCAGCAAATCAAGAGAATGATCTATCTAAACTTTGACAAGGACATTTTTATTAGAGAATGATGAAAATGAATTATAATGGGGACAATAAGGTGTAAAAATTCCCACGAGAGCCCAAAAGAGTTTATTTCAGGACATAAAATATTAATTGAGCTTATCATTATTATCCTTAGCAGTGTCAAAATCACTGTGAGTTCTTGATACATTCAAATTTGGCTTGTATTCTTAGAGTGTCCATGCAACAGTGAAATGATATCATGATGAGAAAAATATCTGAATAGCTCAAGGCAAAAAGCATATTGCTGAACAAAAGATAAAACTTGAGGAAAATTCACAGATTCCTAAAGACACATTCAGCATAACTGCCTCATAATAGGGTGGCCATAATTCCATGCCTAAAGAAACCAAAATATATCATTAAATGAGACTGACCCATTTAACTAGTAGGTTACAAGGTGATCAGTGCTCTGTTAGAGTTATGTTCAGGGTAAGCTGGGATAATATTACAAAACATTTAATTTGTCCAATTTTGGAATTAAAAAACCTTGGATTTAAAAAGAACTTTAATAAGCAGACACATTCCAAATATCTTTCAGGGGTTATAATAATTTAGTTAAATCGGCTTATATTTATGCAACTTTTAATAGAACGTTCTCATTTTTCTACTCCAATAATTCAATTCACTTCTGATTATTGATTCAAACCTTTCTCTGCTACTCTCTACATATTATGAAGGGGTTTATGTATGTGCACTTATGATTTAGTTTTTTTCCTATGACTATTATTCATATTTCAAAATAATCATACCACTACTGCCACCTACCAATATCTTCTTAGTCTTCACATACCTTGTCTGGGAGTTTCACTTAAATTTTACACCCAGCATTAATAACGACCCCAAGTATGAGGTGCTGAGTTAAAGAGAAACTGATTATATCCTGGGTTATTTTTTACTTGTGGAGTACAAGTTTTAATTTATTTTAGCCCATAATCTTCCAATTAAATTCTTAGACTTGTTTTATTTTCTGCTAATTATTCTTATTCATCATATCTCTTATCTAACATTCTGATAAATTTTTTATGCATCAGAAAGTTTGGATGATTTTTAGGTTGTAACACTAATTGTTAAATTAGATGTTTGCATTACTCAAAGTCATATCTGCAAAATTCCAATACTATATGCTTGGTATATAAAATATATATAACCAAGAAACCACATATTACATGGAGAAGGTAAAATATAACAATGTTAAACATCACCTTTATTGCAATGATGACATCCTCTACTGGATTGCAACTGCCTAGAAAATAACTAGAACAAAGATGAAGCTGAAAGATATTTCTAAGACATATATCACAAACATGAATGTATGTCAGAATTATTTGAATTGAGATTGTACTAATTTAAAAAATTGACTGAAAGATTTAATTGATTTAATGTATATCTAAAAGTTCTGATTTTTGTAATCATTTTTATGTTTGCATATGTGTGTTTGCTTGTGAATCTGAGTATACTTTTGTAACAATAAGGATCTAGACATCAAAAGGCTACTTTTGGAACTTGGTTCTGTTCTTTCACTGTAAGTTCTAGGGATTGAAGTCAGGCCATTAGTTTTGCACATCAAATTCTTTAACTGACTGAGTCATATTGGTGACACTGAAATAATATATTTTGAAACAGTGATATAATCTCAGATCACGATGTGTTTGTGTGTGTGTGTGTGTGTGTGTGTGTGTACATGTACATGTACATGTGTGCATAAATGCATCATGTATATGTCATGGCACATATTGCAAGGTCAAAAGACAACCTCAGATGTCTGGCTGTAGCCCTTACTTTCTACATAGTTTGAAAGAGGGTCTCTTTGTTATTTTCCACTGTGTAAACCATGTTTTCTGGCCCATAAGCATCAAGTGGGTCTTTTGTCTCCACCACCCAACCCCTTATAGGAACACTGGTATTACAAACTCACACTTTAAGTATGATTAAACATGGGTTCTGGGAATTCAAACTCAAGTCTTCAAACCCCCATGGGGAATGGGTTTCCCTACCGAGATGCACCCTCCTCAGCATCCCTCCATTTTCCCTTTAAGAGAAAATGGAATTAGTAATTGAATGGAGGAGCAAACATTTTGTAATGTTGATGTGAATAACAGTCTCTCAGAAGAGTAGAAGTTCATCTGGAAAGATAGTCAATTCAGGAAAATGCTTGCCTTGGATCAGGACCTCGATTGGTCCCCGTAAAACACATAAAAATCTCACATGGCAATGCACACTTCTAATCCCACTGCTGAAGAAGAGACTAGTGATTCTTTGGTGTTAAGTAGCCATCCAACCTAGGCTAAATTATGAGTTCCAGGATAGAAAGAGACCCAGTCTCAAAAAAAAAAAAATAGATACAAACAGATCTCTAGAACTCACTCAATAGCCAGCCTTGTTAAATCAGTGAGTTCCTGGTTCAGTGAGAGATAACATTTCAAAACTAATGTAAAGTGGCTAGGGTTATGGCCCAGAAGCTATGTACACTTTTTCTTTGGGAGAAAGAGGGTTTGATACCACTGCGTAGTGGCTCACATATATCTGTAAATGTCTGTAAGTACCGCTGCAGAGACGTTGGTGGTAGCCATATAGGCAGGAAGGGAAAACAGTTGTATTTACAAAATAAAAGAAAAAAAACATTTAGTTAAATAGATGAAAATTGTAAAGGAAGGCATCAACATTAATCTGATAGCCACTTGTGTTTCCCACATGTGTAAACATACACTCACGTGGAACACATACACACACACACACACACACACACACACACACACACACCACACCAGTTGTGCTAAAAGAAACAAAACAAAACACAAGCAAAAACACTGTAGGAGTTTAATAACCCTATTAAAAATGGGGTATAGAGCTAAACAAAGAATTCTCAACTGAGAAATATTGAATGGCCTAGAAGCACGTAAAGAAATATTCAATACCCTTACTCATCAGTAAAATGCAAATTAAAACAACCCTGAGATTCTGCCTTATACCCGTCAGAATGGTTAAGATCAAAAGCCCAGGTGACAGCAGATGCTGGTGAGGATATGGACAAAGAGGAACACTCCTCCATTGTTGGTGGGACTGCAAGCTGGTACAATCACTCTGGAAATCAGTCCGGTGGTTCTTCAGAAAATTGAACATAGTATTACCTGAGGACCCAGCTATACCATTTCTGGGCATATACCCAAAAGATGCTCCAACATATAATAAAAACACATACTCCACTCTGTTTATGGAAGTCTTATTTATAATAGCCAGAAGCTTGAAACATCCCCCAAAGTACCTCAACAGAGGAATGGATGCAGAAAATGTGGTTCATTTACACAGTGGACTACTACTACTACTAGCTGTTAAAAACAATGGCTTCATGAAATTCTTAGGCAAATGGATGGAACTAGAAAATATCATCCTGAGTGAGTTAATCCAATCACAAATGAACACACATGGTATGCACTAACTGGTAAGTGGATATTTGCCCCAAAACTCAAAAATACCCAAGTTATATTTTATATGAAGCTCAAGAAGAAGGAAGAATAAAGTGTGGCTGCTTCGGTACTTCTTAGAAGGGGAAACAAAATACTTATGGGAGGAAATATGGAGACAAAGTGTGAAGCAGAGACTGAAGGAAAGGCCATCCAGGGACTGCAACAACTGAGAATTCATTCAATACACAGTTACCAAACCCAGACACTAGTGTAGATGCCAAGAAGAGCTTGCTGACAGGAGCCTGATGTAGCTGTCTCCCAAAAGGCTCTTCCAGAGCCTGACAAATGCAGAGGCCAATGCTCACAGATATCCATTGGACTGAACACAGGGTACCCAATAGAAGAGTTGGAGAAAGTTCTGAAGGAGCCGAAAGGGTTTGAAACCCCATAGGAAGAAGAACAATATCAACCAACCAGACCCTCCAGAGCTCCCAGGGACTAAACCACCAACCAAAGAGGGAGGGACCTACATGAAGGGACCTATGGGTTCAGCCGTGTATGTAGCCAGAGGGTGACCTTGTTGGACATTAATGGGAGGAGAGGTCCTTGGTACTGTGAAGGTTTGATGCCCCAGTGTATGGGAATGCCAGAGTGTGGAGGTGGGAGTGAGTGGGTGGAAAAACACCCTCCTAGAAGCAGGGGGAGAGGAAAGGGATAGGGGTTTTCTGGTGGCAATACTGGAATGAGAATAATATTTGAAAGGTAAATAAAGAAACTATCAAATTAAAAAATAAAATTAAAAAACTCTGTAGGATTCCATTTATATTGTATACATAGATTTAACATTACTGATGGAATACAGTTTTCTGTATATTTTGTGATTGTTTCTTCAAGTAGCTTGAAGAATAGGAGAGGAGAGAATGAATGCTTGCTGTATATGGTATCTTATTTTAAGGTGAGGGAAATGCTTTGGAACTAGAGAAAAATGATACTTTCACAACTTATAAATGGAGTAAGTTACAGTGAATTATTGCTGTTAAGATGATTAACTTATTACAACAAATAAAGCAAATATCTTGTACTTTAAAATATACAAATATATGCATAATGAAATATTCAGAGAAAGCTAAATAAAAGTTTAATAATTGTTATCACTGGATTATGAAAACTAGAATTTATTTCTTATAGACAATTACTTCTAAGGAATATATAATACTTTTGTGAATTTTTCTGAAACATAGAAAATTATGGTATAAACATCATGCCAGTATCTAACCAAGAAACACGTTATTTATTTATTCTATTTGTGTATTTTGGATATATATATATATATATATATATATATATATATATATATTCTCAGTTTTCATATTAAGACCAAAGGAAGCCAGAAAAAAATATAAAACTCATGATTCAAGTTCTTCTGAATTTCATGGAATTTATATATAGTTTGCTATAATTATATGGGAAAACACATACAAAATAAATTTTATTGAAAATCATAATTAAATAGTAAATCATATTTAATCTCAAAAGCAATACAAGTATAACCTTGGGGGCTCTTGAGATTTATGACTTCAGATCTCAATACACAAACACAATTATTGCAACTAATCTCTCTACAGAAAAGAGATTATTTTCAAAAAAAGATAGAAATTTTATGAATCAGTAAATGTAGTGTGTAGTTAAGAATAGAATTTTAGATGCAGATTCTGGACTTTGGACTAAGATAACTGTGGTAGACAGTTAATTACCCAAAGTTATGCCATTCCATTTATTAAACTACTATTAGTTTATACACTTCTAGTAGTATTGAGATTGCTATTTATTTATATGGGAACCAGTTTGGAATACAGAAAGGAGATTATGGGTATTATAAAACTATATAAGTCCTAAAAGAGAGGTTAACATGGCAAAAAACATAAAGATAACCCCGAGAGTACAAAGGACAGCAAAGAATCATGTTCCATTACTGGTTTTATAGATAAGGAATGCTGGGTACCAAGAAAGAAAAGTGACCAGGAAGGCTAAGTGCAAGAGAAATCTGCCATCCTACAAGAACATCCTTTAGCCATGATGAACTAACTCCATTCATTAGCTGTAATTAACTAAATGTGTGTAGAGAACCCCAATTACACCCCAAAACAACCTGACATCAACCCAATACTACCATTCCTGACCTCCCATTCATAGGACTTAAAAAGATTAGTATTGCTTCTAAATGATACTCTATGAGCAATATGCTCCATAGCAATAAAATCTACATTAGCCCAGCAGTGGAGGCACATGCCTTTAACCCCAGCACTTGGAGGCAAAGGCAGGTGGGTTTCTGAGTTCGAGGTCAGCCTGGTCTACAGAGTGAGTTCCAGGACAGCCAGGGATGTATAGAGAAACCCTGTCTCAAAAAGACAAAACAATAAAACAAAAAAACCAAAACAAAAAAATCTACAACATTTGCTATTTACATTATCCTTCATCTTACCTCTGCATTAGAAAAACTACAAATGAATTATAACCAGAAAAAGGAAAGCCAATTACAAAACTATGCCTCATCCAAATCATCTTTCATCGAGTGACCTGCAAAAGGAAACATATCTCTCCACCACGTTTGTGTCTTCTTGGACAAAGAATAAGTATGAATGAAGATTGTGGAAACTGCCTATTGTGTAGCAACTTCCACTAAATTTATTTTTTATTGGTTATTTTATTTGCATTTCAAATGTTATCCCCTTCCCAGTTTCCCCTCCACAAGCTCCCTATCACTTCTTTCCCTGCCTCTATGAAAGTGCTTCCCCACTTACCTGCCTACTTCTGCCTCAGCAACCTAGCCTTCCCCTACCCTGGGTAATCAAGCCTCCACAGGACCAAGAAGCTCTACTCGAAGTGATGCCAGATAAGGCAATCCTCTGATACATATTCATCTGGAGCCATGGGTACCCCCTCTGTGGTCTTTGGTTGGTGATTTAGTCCCTGGGAGGTTTGAGGGTTCTGGTTGGTTGATATTGTTGTTCATCCTATGAGGTTGCAAACCCTTTCAGCTCCTACAGTTTTTGCCCTAACTTCCCCATTAGGGTCTCTATACTCAGTCCAATGTTTGGCTGTGTACATCCACATATGTATTGATCAGGTTCTGGCAGAACCTCTCAGGGGACAGCTATACTGGGCTCCTGTCAGCAAGCACTTCTTGGCATTAGCAATAGTGTCTGGGTTTGGGGTCAGTAGATGGGATGGATCCCTAGGTGGGGCAGTCTTTGTATAGCCTTTCCTTCAGTTTCTGCCCCACTCTCTGCCCCTACATTTCCAATTTGACAGGAGGAATTATGGATTAATATTTTTGATCTGGGTGGGTGGTCCCATTTCTCAACTGGGAACCGTGCCTATCCACTAGATATGTTCTCTACAGGTTGTCTCCCCTTTGTTGGGTATCTTGGTTAAAGTTCTCCCTTTGTTGGGTCCTGGGAAATTCTTGAGTCCCTGGGATCTTGGACTTAAATTTAAACATGCCCAACAAAAAGAAGGGAGGTTCTAGAGACTCATAAGTTATCAAAGCCCCCAAGTCTCAAGTAGTTTTTAAAACTAGCAAGATTCACAGAGCCTTCCTAAGGCTATGGAAGAAGTAAACTACAGCTCAGGGAGGAATGTTCTAAGCAGACCAGCTTCTTGGAAATGGACCTCTGGCCTATTATACAGTCGTTGTGTTGTAAAGAGAGCTACAGAGTTAAAACAAAGCACCACCCATGTGAGGATTCAATTCTTTGTAAGGATGCTATCACTAGATTAGATAAGTCAGTCTTTATCCAAACTCCTGTATTACCTCCAAAAAACTCATTAGTTCATCAAGTTGGCCTAAAAAGAAATTGTTATTTTAGTTTGTCATTAGATTTTCAATTAGGGTGAGTAATCCACCTGTTGTCTGTAGTCTTGTATAATACAACTTTAAACAAAAAAATGAATGACAAGTGAGTTGGATTTATAGGGGAAAACAAAGGAAATTAACACATGGGTGCCCTAATTACAGACTTTAACCAATAGATTTCTTTAAAAAAAATGTTTGTGCAGTATAAATGCTGAATATGGTTAAGTCTGTCTCTATAATTTGACCCCTAAATGTATGCCAGCACACTCCACTGCTTTGCAGGATACTAGCTTTTCAAGTGAATAAATGGAATCCTTCACTGAGGTGCAGAGAAGGCCCACAGTTCTCATTAAAGACAGATGATAGAGCCTAAAGCAACATGGTATACCCCCCTTTTCTCTGACCTCTTTACATCTAACTTGACATAATATATGGTATATATCAAGCAAAGGATTCTGGTCACAGAAAAAGTGGCTCAACCTCAAGTTGATATTCTGAATTTGATTAATATTTATTGTCATGTGAGTTCAACTAATCCTAGGTATTTAGAATATTGAATTTCTCCACATGTGCCCTACCTAAACTGAGATGATTACCTTTGATTTTATCACTGTAAGATGCCCCCTGGGAAACAGCCTTGTGTGACCACATAAAAGCCATTTAAAAGACATTTTACATAAATTCTGCACAGCAGACAATATACCCAAACAAGGCCTTAACTTTCAGTAAAGTTAATTACAATTCATGTGCCATCTCATTTAAAATAAATTATTTTTCTTTCCTCAGATAGACACATATGTATATGCCAGTTCAGAGACAGCTTGCAACTCATTATCAATATCTCAATAGAGACCTCCAAAAGATATTTAAAAATCATTTTGCATATCACTATTCTATGTAAAAATAATTCTAATATTTCCTTATGGTCATATACTATCTAGTAGAAACACATTTTTGGCTTTATTTTGGATTCCTTTCCTTTTCTCACATTTTGAACTTTAAATTATCTTCAGAGAAAGGCAATGATTATGACAGTGCCTCTAATAATTACTCATCTTTCCTTTCTGAAACAGATGTAAACTTGAAATGTGACATTTGTGTTGCAAATTGAATAAAACAAGTGGACATTCTAATTTTTACACATTCGGTGCTTTCCAGAAGAGAAGAAGGTTTACAACCAAGTAGATTAAGTAATGTCACCCCATGTCATATTACTCCTTTTAATTCCAATGTGGTCTGATATAATAAAACATGAAATGTGACTTAAACTGTTTTTTTCAGGAGAACAGAAAATTAAAATTATCAAACGGTTTCCTTTTTCAAAAAAAGCCAAATAATTTACACATCATTTACAAATATAGAGAAATTGTACCCTGCTTCCTGCCTCCAAGACAAACATTATGACATTTTGGCATAAGCTGCTAGTATACAATTACTCCCTTAGAGCTCTCAATCTGTATCCCCAGATCTAATTTTCCCTTCAGCAATTTAAAATTTTAAATGTTCTATTCGTTTTTACAAGATCTTAAGTATTTATTCTTCAAAATCCAAATGCTCCCATCTTATTCATGATGAACTAGAAAAACTATTCTTATGATATACAACGTCTATACAACTTCTGAGAGTGTGGTTCCTTGCTGTCTTTTTACTTTCTATTCACTTACACTTGTTTTTCTACAGCCATATTGGCCTTGGTGCCTCAGCATCACTTAATTAGATGATAGAATACAGTGTCGTTTTTTTTTTTGTCTTTTTTTTATTCGATATATTTTTTATTTACATTTCAAATGATTTCCCCTTTTCTAGCCCCCCATTCCCCGAAAGTCCCATAAGCCCCCTTCTCTCCCCCTGTCCTCCCACCCACCCCTTCCCACTTCCCCGTTCTGGTTTTGCCCTATACTTCTTCACTGAGTCTTTCTAGAACAAGGGGCCACTCCTCCTTTCTTCTTGTACCTCATTTGATGTATGGATTATGTTTGGGGTATTCCAGTTTTCTAGGTTAATATCCACTTATTAGTGAGTGCATACCATGAATCACCTTTTGAGTCTGGGTTACCTCACTTAGTATAATGTTTTCTAGCTCCATCCATTTGCCTAAGAATTTCATGAATTCATTGTTTCTAATGGCTGAATAGTACTCCATTGTGTAGATATACCACATTTTTTGTATCCACTCTTCTGTTGAGGGATACCTGGGTTCTTTCCAGCATCTGGCAATTATAAATAGGGCTGCTATGAACATAGTAGAGCATGTATCCTTATTACATGGTGGGGAATCCTCTGGGTATATGCCCAGGAGTGGTATAGCAGGATCTTCTGGAAGTGAGGTGCCCAGTTTTCGGAGGAACCGCCAGACTGATTTCCAGAGTGGTTGTACCAATTTGCAACCCCACCAGCAGTGGAGGAGTGTTCCTCTTTCTCCACATCCTCTCCAACACCTGCTGTCTCCTGAATTTTTAATCTTAGCCATTCTGACTGGTGTAAGGTGAAATCTCAGGGTTGTTTTGATTTGCATTTCCCTAATGACTAATGAAGTTGAGCATTTTTTTTATTTGATATAATTTATTTACATTTCAAATGATTTCCCCTTTTCTAGCCCCCCCCACTCCCCGAAAGTCCCGTAAGCCCCCTTCTCTTCCCCTGTCCTCCCTCCCACCCCTTCCCAGTTCCCCGTTCTGGTTTTGCCAAATACTGTTTCACTGAGTCTTTCCAGAACCAGGGACCACTCCTGCTTTCTTCTTGTATCTCATTTGATGTGTGGATTATGTTTTGGGTATTCCAGTTTTCTAGGTTAATAACCACTTATTAGTGAGTGCATACCATGATTCACCTTTTGAGTCTGGGTTACCTCACTTAATATGATGTTCTCTAGCTCCATCCATTTGCCTAAGAATTTCATGAATTCATTGTTTCTAATGGCTGAATAGTACTCCATTGTGTAGATATACCACATTTTTTGTATCCACTCTTCTGTTGAGGGATACCTGGGTTCTTTCCAGCATCTGGCAATTATAAATAGGGCTGCTATGAACATAGTAGAGCATGTATCCTTATTACATGGTGGGGAATCCTCTGGGTATATGCCCAGGAGTGGTATAGCAGGATCTTCTGGAAGTGAGGTGCCCAGTTTTCGGAGGAACCGCCAGACTGCTTTCCAGAGTGGTTGCACCCATTTGCAACCCCACCAGCAATGGAGGAGTGTTCCTCTTTCTCCGCACCCTCTCCAACACCTGCTGTCTCCTGAATTTTTAATCTTAGCCATTCTGACTGGTGTAAGATGAAATCTTAGGGTTGTTTTGATTTGCATTTCCCTAATGACTAATGAAGTTGAGCATTTTTTAAGATGCTTCTCCGCCATCCGAAGTTCTTCAGGTGAGAATTCTTTGTTTAACTCTGTACCCCATTTTTTAATAGGGTTGTTCGGTTTTCTGGAGTCTAACTTCTTGAGTTCTTTATATATATTGGATATTAGCCCTCTATCTGATGTAGGATTGGTGAAGATCTTTTCCCAATTTGTTGGTTGCCGATCTGTCCTCTTGATGGTGTCCTTTGCCTTACAGAAACTCTGTAACCTTATGAGGTCCCATTTGTCAATTCTTGCTCTTAGAGCATACGCTATTGGTGTTCTGTTCAGAAACTTTCTCCCTGTACCGATGTCCTCAAGGGTCTTCCCCAGTTTCTTTTCTATTAGCTTCAGAGTGTCTGGCTTTATGTGGAGGTCCTTGATCCATTTGGATTTGAGCTTAGTACAAGGAGACAATGATGGATCAATTTGCATTCTTCTGCATGCTGACCTCCAGTTGAACCAGCACCATTTGTTGAAAAGGCTATCTTTTTTCCATTGGATGTTTTCAGCCTCTTTGTCGAGGATCAAGTGGCCATAGGTGTGTGGGTTCATTTCTGGATCTTCAATCCTGTTCCATTGATCCTCCTGCCTGTCACTGTACCAATACCATGCAGTTTTTAACACTATTGCTCTGTAGTATTGCTTGAGGTCAGGGATACTGATTCCCCCAGATTTTCTTTTGTTGCTGAGAATAGTTTTAGCTATCCTGGGTTTTTTGTTGTTCCAGATGAATTTGATAATTGCTCTTTCTAACTCTGTGAAGAATTGAGTTGGGATTTTGATGGGTATTGCATTGAATCTGTATAGTGCTTTAGGCAAAATGGCCATTTTAACTATATTGATTCTACCGATCCATGAGCATGGGAGGTTTTCCCCATTTTTTGAGGTCTTCTTCCATTTCCTTCTTCAGAGTCTTGAAGTTCTTGTCATACAGATCTTTCGCATGTTTGGTAAGAGTCACCCCAAGATACTTTATACTGTTTGTGGCTATTGTGAAGGGGGTCATTTCCCTAATTTCTTTCTCAGCCTGCTTATCCTTTGAGTATAGGAAGGCCACTGATTTGCTTGAGTTGATTTTGTAACCTGCCACTTTGCTGAAGTTGTTTATCAGCTGTAGGAGCTCTCTAGTGGAGTTCTTTGGGTCACTTAGGTAGACGATCATGTCGTCTGCAAATAATGATAGTTTGACTTCCTCCTTTCCAATTTGTATCCCTTTGACCTCCTTATGTTGTCGAATTGCCCGAGCTAGTACCTCAAGTACAATATTGAAAAGATAAGGAGAAAGGGGGCAGCCTTGTCTGGTCCCTGATTTCAGTGGGATTGCTTCAAGTTTCTCTCCGTTTAGTTTGATGCTGGCTACCGGTTTGCTGTATATTGCTTTTACTATGTTTAGGTATGGGCCTTGAATTCCTGTTCTCTCCAAGACTTTAAGCATGAAAGGATGCTGAATTTTGTCAAATGCTTTTTCAGCATCCAATGAAATGACCATGTGGTTTTGTTCTTTGAGTTTGTTTATGTAGTGGATTGTATTGATGGATTTCCGTATATTGAACCAACCCTGCATTCCCGGGATAAAGCCTACTTGATCATGGTGGATGATCGTTTTGATGTGTTCTTGGATTCGGTTGGCAAGAATTTTATTGAGTATTTTTGCATCGATGTTCATAAGGGAAATTGGTCTGAAGTTCTCTTTCTTTGTTGGATCTTTGTGTGGCTTTGGTATCAGCGTAATTGTGGCTTCGTAGAAGGAATTGGGTAGTGTTCCTTCTGTTTCTATTTTGTGGAATAGTTTGAAGAGTATTGGTGTTAACTCTTCTTTGAAGGTCTGGTAGAATTCTGCACTGAAACCATCTGGTCCTGTGCTTTTTTTGGTTGGAAGACTTTCTATGACTCCTTCTATTTCTTTAGGCTTTATGGGACTGTTTAGATGGTCTAGTTGGTCCTGATTTAATTTTGGTATTTGGTATCTGTCAAGGAAATTGTCCATTTCCTCCAGATTCTCCAGTTGTGTTGAGTACAGGCTCTTGTAGTAGGATCTGATGATTTTTTGGAGTTCCTCAGTTTCCGTTGTTATGTCTCCCTTTTCATTTCTAAGTTTGTTAATTTGGATACTTTCTCTGTGCCCTTTGGTCAGTCTGGCTAAGGGTTTATCTATCTTGTTGATTTTCTCAAAGAACCAGCTCCTAGTTTTGTTGATTTTTTGTATGGTTCTCTTTGTTTCTACTTGATTGATTTCGGCCCTGAGTTTGATGATTTCCTGCCTTCTACTCCTCCTGGGTGAAATAGCTTCTTTTTGTTCTAGGGCTTTCAGGTGTGTCATTAAGTTGGTAATGTATGCTCTCTCCATTTTCTTTTTGGAGGCACTCAGGGCTATGAGTTTTCCTCTTAGCACTGCTTTCATTGTGTCCCATAGATTTGGGTATGTTGTGTTTTCATTTTCATTGTGTTCTAAAAAGTCTTTAATTTCTTTCTTTATTTCTTCCTTGACCAAGGTATCATTGAGTAGAGTATTGTTCAGTTTCCACGTGTATGTGGGCTTTCTGTTGTTTCTGTTGCTAAAGCATAAGCTATTGATGTTCTATTCAGAAACTTTTCCCCTGTGCCCATATCCTACAGGGTCTTCCCCAGTTTCTTTTCAATTAATTTCAGTGTGTCAGGTTTTATGTGGAGGTCCTTGATCCATTTGGAGTTGAGCTTGGTACAAGGAGATAAGATTGGATCGATGTGCATTCTTCTATATGCTGAGCTCCAATTGAACCAGGACAACTATTACCTGCTTATTGTTTTCATTTGAAAATTCAGCACAGCATTGAAAGCTATGTCTATGTTTCCAGTTGACAAGGGGTAGACTCTTGATGACTATCGTTCGTTGTCAATTTGACTACTTATGGGAAAAACTTAAACACAAGTGGCTAGGTTCACCTATGAGAAAAAAAACAAATTTCTTTCTTAAATTAGTTGAAGGGGAAGAGCCAGTTTTAAGCCAGATCTTTTGAGATGGGAAGATACACATTTAATCTATGCCATATCTTCTATTAGAAGCCTATATAAAAGAGATCAAAGAAGGAAGCTTGCTCTCTTTGCCTGCTTGCTTTGGCTGACAAGACCACTTATTTCCTAGTACCCACTCTTTCAGGATTCTGACATAAATTGAAGACTAGCTGAACATCTAGCCACATAAACTGAATTGTTGGATTCTTAGATCTTCTATTGATTGACAGCCATTTTCAATATTTTGTTTATTTTAATTTATTTAATTTAAAAATATTTTAGAAATAAAAACAATTATAATATATAATTAATAGTATATTATAATAATCTTTTTGTGAGCCCTTTATTTTCTACATAGGTTACCTAATCTCAGTTACTTCCTCATGACAACATGTACGTACTCTGGTTTTATGTCAACTTGATACAAGGTGTCATTGAGTAGAGTATTGTTCAATCTCCACGTGTTTGTGGGTTTTCTGTTGTTTCTGTTGCTATTGAAGACCACTTTTATTCCATAGTGATCAGATAGGAGGCATGGGATTAGTTCTATCTTTTTATATTTGTTGAGGTCTGTCTTGTGACCAATTATATGGTCGATTTTGGAGAAGGTACCATGAGGTGCTGAAAAAAAAGTATATTCTTTTGTTTTAGGATAGAATGTTCTATATATATCAGTTAAATCTAATTTGTCCAAAGCTTCAATTAGTTTCATTGTGTCCTTGTTTAGTTTCTGTTTTCCTGATCGGTCCATTGAGGAAAGTGCAGTGTTGAAGTCACCCACAATTATTGTGTTAGGTGCAATGTGTGCTTTGAGTTTTAATAACGTTTCTTTTATGAAAGAGGATGCCCTTGCATTTGGAGCATAGATGTTCAGAATTGAGAGTTCTTCTTGTTGTATTTTTCCTTTGACCAGCAAGAAGTGTCCCTCAGAGTCTCTTTTGATGACTTTGGGTTGAAAGTCAATTTTATCTGATATTAAAATGGCTACTCCAGCTTGTTTCCTGAGACCATTTGCTTGTAAAATTGTCTTCCAGCCTTTTACTCTAAGGTAGTGTTTGTCTTTGACCCTGAGGTGTGTTTCCTGTAAGCAGCAAAATGTGGGGTCCTGTTTACGTATCCAGTCAGTTAGTCTGTGTCTTTTTATTGGGGCATTGAGTCCATTGATGTTAAGAGATATTAAGGAATAGTGATTGTTACTTCCTATCATTTTTGACGTTATTTTTTAAATTTGATTGCTTAACTTCTTTTGGGTTTGATGAAAGGTTACTATCTTGCTTTTTTCAGGGTGGAGTTTCCCTCCTTGTATTGGTGTTGTCCTCCTATTATCCTTTTTAGGGCTGGGTTTGTGGATAGATATTGGGTGAACTTGGTTTTGTCGTGAAATATCTTAGTTTCTCCATCTATGGTGATTGAGAGTTTTGCTGGATATAGTAGTTTTGGTTGGCATTTGTGTTCTCTTAGAGTCTGCATGAGATCTGCCCAGGACCTTCTAGCCTTCATAGTCTCAGGTGAAAAGTCTGCTGTGATTCTGATAGGTCTTCCTTTATATGTTACTTGGCCTTTTTCTCTTACTGCCTTTAATATTCTTTCTTTGTTTAGAACATTTGGTGTTTTGATTATTATGTGACGGGAAGTATTTCTGTTCTGGTCCAGTCTGTTTGGAGTTCTGTAGGCTTCTTGTATATTCATGGGCATCTCTCTCTTTAGGTTAGGGAAGTTTTCTTCCATAATTTTATTGAAGATATTTGCTGGCCCTTTAAGTTGTAAATCTTCACTCTCATCTATGCCTATAATCCTTAGGTTTGGTCTTCTCATTGTGTCCTGGATTTCCTGGATATTTTGGGTTACAAGCTTTTTGCACTTTGCATTTTCTTTAACTGTTGAGTCCATGGTTTCTATGGAATCTTCAGCATCTGAGATTCTTTCTTCTATCTCTTGTATTCTGTTGTTGATATTTGCATCTCTGTCCCCTGATTTCTTCCCAAGGCTTTCTATCTCCAAAGTTGTCTCCCTTTGAGTTTTCTTAGTTGTTTCTACTTCTGATTTTAGATCCTGGATGGTTTTGCTTAGCTCCTTCCCTTGCATGTTTGTGTTTTCCTGTAATTCTTTAAGAGATTTTTGTGTTTCCTCTTTCATGAGCTCAGCCTGTTGACCAAAGTTCTCCTGTATTTCTTTAAGAGATTTTTGTGTTTCGTCTTTCATGACCTCAGCCTGTTGAGCAAAGTTCTCCTGTATTTCTTTAAGTGTTTTTTGCATTTCCTCCTTGTTGGCTTTTGTATTCTCCTGGATTTCTTTCAATGATTTTTGTGTTTCCCTTGCAAGGGCTTCTAACTTTTGATCCATTTTCTCCTGAATGTCCTTCATGTGTTCCTGTACCAGCATCATGACCAGTGATTTTAAATCCAAATCTTGTTTTACTGGTGTGATGGGGTATCCAGGACTTGCTGGTAGAGGAGAATTTGGTTCAGATGTTGCCATATTGCCTTGATTTCTGTTAGTGACGTTCCTGCGTTTGCCTTTTGCCATCTAGCTCTCACTGGTGTTACTTGGTCTTGTCAGTGCTGGACTCACCAGTGCAAGCTGCCCCTTCCCCGTTGGCCTCTGGTGCACAGCTTACACTCTGCACTGCCTGTAGACAGGGTGCTGTTGTCCAGGCTGTTCAGATCCCGAAGCAGGCACCTGAAGGCTCCCGCTGGGGCCCGCAGGATTTATTGGAGCACACCGACTTCTCCCAGCTGGCCGCCCGGAAGCCCCCACTAGCCTCTTGAGGGACCTGGAGATGTGGCGGCCACCCAGGCTGATCTGAAGCGGAGAGAGTTGAGCTGGGGGCTTCTGCCTGAGGCCTTGCCCCAGATTGTGTCTGTGGACCAGGTGGAACCCGTGTGCACCCCCAGGGAGCTCCGAAGGTGAATGTTGCTGTGACCTCCCCTGTGCTCCGCTCACTCCGCTGGGCAGCCGATTTCCCCAACCGGGCTGGCGCACACTAGGTTAGCCTTGTCGCCCGGGCCCTGAGTCCAGGCAAACGCCTGGGAGGCCAAGGTCCGAGCAAAGTTCCCCTAGGGCTATGTCTGTTATTTGGATCCGCCAGGTGACCCGTATGGCGGGCGTGCGCGTCCGCGCTCCCCGAAAGCACCGGGAGAGTCTGTTGTGCTAATAACCTCCTGGGCGGGTTGACACATAGATGGCCCACCAAGCCGCCCAGTTCTTGGGGTCAGTCCTGTGCCTTTTGGGGCCTAGACCCCCGTTTTGTTAGCCTCAGGCTACGCTTGTTAGCAGTCTCTGCCCTCCCGAGCACTCTGGCTCCTGTAGGCAAAATGGTGGCGCGTGCGCCGGCCGGGGCAAAAAAAAAAACTCCTGGCTGGGTTGGCGCCCCGATGGCCACTCGAACAGCCCAGGGCCTGGGTGCAGGCCAACGCCCGTCTGGCTCCGACCCCTGCGGTGTTGGGCCTAGGATTATGTTTGTGTACCTCAGTCTGACCGATCTCTGGAGCCCGGAATCAAGATGGAGGTGAGTCTCTCCTGACTGGCGGGAAGCCGAGTTCTGAAGTGGCTTCTGTGCAGCGAAAGGCTCCGCAGAACCGCAGTTGCTTGCCGCCCGGCTGGTCAGCGAAGGTCAGTGGTCGTGGGCGCAGGGCCTAACTGGACCCTGTGTCGCCTTGGTTCCACCGCTGATGGCCCTTCAGCTGGAGCAGCCACTGCTACCTCCGCCGCCGCCACTTCTGTCCTTTCCGAAGTTGAGCATTTTTTAAGATGCTTCTCTGCCATCCGAAGTTCTTCAGGTGAGAATTCCTTGTTTAACTCTGTACCCCATTTTTAATAGGGTTGTTTGGTTTTATGGAGTCTAACTTCTTAAGTTCTTTATATATATTGGATATTAGCCCTCTATCTGATGTAGGATTGGTGAAGATCTTTTCCCAATGTGTCGTTTTTAGTGCCAGACTATTGCTCCAGATTCTTAGGCCAAGTTCTAATCCACTCCCTGCCACCGGCCATCTGACAATCACACGATGTGAATCATAGGTCCATGACTTTGGTTGTTATTAATAGACAATAACTACAAAGCCACTCTGGCTCCATCTGCCTCCATTCTTCACAATTCATTACTGTTTCCTTAAACTTCAGTATGTGTTTTAGAACTTGGTAATTTTTTAGCTTCCCTGAGAGTTATGATTGTTTCTTACCCAAATTTCTCAGCTAATAGCTAGTGCTGATGAAATCTTACTAGCTTCTCTCAGGCTGTTTTATAAACAAAAATTCTTGGTGAATCGTAAGTTAAATCATGATGCTTTTCTCTTGAAACTCTTTGATAATTTCACTTTAGATGGTCACTAGACTCACACTATCCTACAGGACCTCCTTCTCTCTGTGTACTAGCAAAAACTGCCCTTCTTCCTTACAGCGTCCACATACTTCCTTCTACATAATAGTTTCTCGCTGCCAAATGGTCCGTGCTCACCCTTTTCTGTCTGGCTTCCTTGTCACTCCTAGCACATCACTTGCCCACTTGCTTTTCACAGCACGGTTCACAGTTTAGGTGGCATTATATGCATTTTTAATATTTCTTCACATCTCCACAATCCATTAAACAGTACAAGGGAGAAATTTTACTTTGATTCACAATATATTAGTAAAAAAAATAAAATAACATCCTGATAAACAGTTTATTAAAATAATGAATATAGGCATCCATGCACTAGTGTGAGAGAAAATGACTAAACTGAGTGCTTACTTCATCAAGCAAAACGGGCATTTTACACAACCCAAGCTACCAATTTTTGGATAGAAAATCATATAATAAGTATCTGGTCCTAAGGCATATTTACTTTTATAATTACAAAATCAAGAACTGAGGAATGAATAGGTATCTGGATGCAGGCAAATATAATAAATGTAAATAAGATGCATGCTGAGATGTGAATACCAGGTGCTACTGAGACCACTGGCTTCCCCGCCCATTTGAGGTAATAAGCATCATTGAAGTCATATATTTCTCTGGAAGAAAAATTGGTCTCATTCCCACAATTCATTGAGGCAAACAATATATATACCTAAATCATGTTCTATCAGAAATAGTACCCCAACATATCGGATTGGATTTGACAAAGATAGCTGCTCTCATACCTATTATTCAAAGTCCCCAGCATTATGGCCACATCATTTCCCCATTAAAAGATAAGATGTAATTTTCTTGAAACTCTTTTAGCTCTTCTGACTGAGAAAGACAAAGCTGGTACATTTGCAGTATATCCCAGTTGTAGGTCAAAGACACTAATTCTAAACAGATCTCTGTCTGACCAAATTCCCTGTAGGTCCCCTTGACCAGCATGGATACTGGAAATCCCCAGTAAACTAGTTCTTTGGAGAGCACATAGGCCAGACTGTGAGAAGGCCAAGCCAGAGTGTGGAGATATTGTGTGTAAGCACTCTGATTTACAGTCATGCCTAAGCCATGTACTGAGTCACTACAGGTAGTTGCCAGGCTGTAAGCAAAGAAGCCTCCTGCTGATTCTAATCTGGCATAAGTTCAGTATCCCCCCTAAAGCCCCTAAATATCATTCTTTCTCTGAATCTGTAAAGAAATTCAGGATTTGTCTTTAGTCCACTAAGTGTGAGCTTCTTTTAACCGTACCAATACATACTCAGACATGAGAAAGATCCATCAATATGTCAATGCACAATTACTGCAAAAGTCCTAGACAGGCAGATATTCTCATAGGAGCATCAAAAATAAAGAATAATGCAATATTAAGATCAAAGCATCCAGAAACTATTCATGAATATAATTATAAAACAACAAATTTATCTATTGCCACTAAAATCATATAAAATGCACATATCAATGAATAAAAACAATTCTAAAAATTCACTTGAGAAACAAACAAAAACTAACAGGAAAGGAATCCTGAGGAAAAGCTAACACTGAGAAGTCACTAGATGTGGTTTTAAGTTATACCTCGGAGTCACAGTAACAAAAACAGCACATCAGTAGCACAAAACAAACCTGCATGCCAGTGGATTAGAACAGAGGAAGGATCCAGAGAGAAACACACCTTAGAGGAAGATGTACCTCTGTGAATTCAAGGCCAGCATGATCTACGACAGTGAGTTCTAAGACAGCCAAGGCTACACAGAGAATCCTTGCCACAAGAAACAAGCAAGCAAACAAACAACAAGCAAAATTCAAAAATAAAAGAACTTGAAACTTCAAAAGGATCAAATATTTCCATGTAAAATGTCAAAAATCTGAAAATGCTAGAGAAAATTATTTCCAAATATGTGGAAAAGTAAGAACTGTACAAATAAGGCTCTAGCTACTCTGTAAAATAAGGAAAACAGTTTTCAGCAAAATTTAAAAAGATCCTAGGGTTTAATTTAAAGAACTAAAAAGGATATGCACATCAAAGGAAATACTCAATGGAATCAAAAGACAGTATTCATGATCGGAGAAAATTTTGCCAGATAACAATCTGGAAAGGTAAATATAATACAAAACAAACTTGATAGTGTAAACAATAAGAAAACAAAGAACATGTTTTTTAAAAGGGATTTGAACATACAGTTCATCAACTAAGAAATACAAACGGTTAGGAAACAATGTTAAAAGTGTTTTACATCATTGAGTATTAAGAAATGCAAATATTGCACCGCACACAATTAAAATGGCTAGCATATATATATATGCTATACTGGAAAGTGCTTTAGAGGATTTATGAGAAGAAGAACCTTTATTTACTGCTTGTTGAGGATTAAAGCATTGTAACCACTAAGGACATCATGATGGAGGTTTCTCAGAAAGGCAGAATAACTTTTGACTCCTTGGCATATCCTCAAAAGACTGTGCGTCCTAACACATTGATGCTTGCACATCTGTTCTTTGGCTATAATAAAACATTGTCAGAAGCAACTTGATTAAAGGTTATAGCTCGTCATTATGAGAAGCTAGAGCAAGAAATTAAAGCAAGAACCTAAAAGCAGGAGACCTAATTGTGCTTGAGGTTTGCTTTCTCCACAGCTTGCTCATTTTGCATTTTCATACAACTCGGGATCATCTATCCCAGTGTGGCAGCACCAAGAGTGGGGCTAGGCTCTCCCATGCAAAACATAAGCAATAAAATGTCCACAACCCAATGGAAATAATACCTCAATTGAGTTTGCTTATTCCCAGGTGACTCAAGTGTTTTTCATGTTAACAACATGACCTTGAAAATTTCCATGTTTATTATTTCTCTAGTCACAGCAGCAATGAAGAGGAATCAGCCAAGATGCCCATCATTTTACATATACATATACATATGTATATAATATATACTAATATGTATATATATTTGTATATATATATATATACAGAGAGAGAGAGAGAGAGAGAGAGAGAGAGAGAGAGAGAGTTTTACTCAGCCATAAAAATGGAACCCTAAACATTTCTAGAAAAATGGATAAAACTAGAAAACATATTTTTTGAAGTAACCCAGGCTCAGAAAGTCAAACATGCTTTCTCTAACACATACATCATAGCTTCTAATTTTTATATTTTTGTATCTCTGTGGGAATAAATTTATAAGAAGTCAGGCAACTAGAAAGGGACCATGAGAGGGGATAAAGAGAGGAGTTTTATTAGTTCAGTTTGGTGTGGTTTTAGATTTTTATTCTTCTCTTATACAATACATCCATACTGCAGTATCCCCTCCTTCTACTCTTCCTAGTTTTTTCCCCAGCTCTACTCTCCCCCAGATCTATTGGCCCTGTGTTTCCCTTAAGTAAAGAAGAGGCCTCTCCGGAATATGAAACAAACACAGTATATCAAATTATAATGAGACTAGGTAAAATACCCTATGTGACAGGGTTGAGGATAAGGCTACCCCATAGGAAAAAGAGAGTACTAAGAGTAGACAAAAGAATCAGAGATACCTCCATTCCCACTGTTATGAGTACTACAAAAAAAAAATCAAGCTTACAAATGATAAAATGCATGCAGAGGACCTAGCACAAACCTATATATTGGGAGGGACCCAATGGAGATCTCCAATTTGAACTCACTCTCTGACATGTTTGCTATGGGTTTCTGCCTCTGCTCCACAAGTTTCCAGAGGAAGCTTCTCTGATGATTAATTGCCTAGGCACAAATCTATGAGTACAGAAGAATATCAGTAGTAATCATTTCACTGTTTTTTTTAAATCCTTTATTTCTGTGCTTTCCAACCTATGGTCTGTGATCATCCTGGCAGTGTACCAAAAGCAATCTGCAGATTCAATACCCACCAAAACTCCACCACAATTATTTGCAGATATTGACAGGCAATTATCAACTTCATATGGAAAAACAAAATACCAAGAAAAGCTAAAACAAACCTGGAAAATAAAAGAAATTCCAGAGATATTATCCTCCCTGATTTTAAGCAGTATTATAGATCAATAATAATAAAAACTGCGTGGTATTGGCATAAAAACAGGTTGTTGAATGGAACTGAATCAAAGACACAGACATAAGTTCACATACCATGTATAACTGATTTTTGATAAAGTAACCGGAATTATATAATAGATAAAAAGAAAGTATCTTCAATAAACGGTGTTGATTTAAATGGATGTCAGTATATAGAAGAATGCAAATAGATCCAAGTTTATCACCCAGCATAGAACTGAAGTTTAAACAGATCAAAGACCTCAACATAAAACCAGATACACTAAACCTGATACAAAAGAGAGTATGGAATAGCCTTGAATGTTTTGACATAGGACATAACTTCCTCAGCAAAACACCGATAGCTCAATTAATAAATAGGAAGCCATGAGAGTGAAGAGCTTATTTAAGGCAAAGGGCCCTGCCAATTGGATAAAACTGCAGATAAGAAAAAATTTCAGCAACTCCACAATCAATAGAGGGCTAATATTCAAAATATATAAATAACTCAAGAAACTAGACATTAACAATCCAAATAATCCAATTAAAATGGGGTAGAGATCTAAACAGAGAATTTTCAAGAGGAATCTCAAATGTCTGAGAAACACTTAAAAATTTTCATCCTTACCTATCAGGATAATGCAAATCAAAATTACCTTCAGATTCCTTCTTTATCAGAATGGCTAAGATAAAAAAATACAAGTGGTATCTTTTGAAAATATGGAGGGAACACTCCTCCATTGATGGTAGGAGTGCAAACTTGTACAACTACTATGCAATCAAGATGATGGTTTCTCAGAAAATTGAGAATCAACCTTACATAAAGACCCAGTTCTACCACTCCTGGGCATATACCCAAAGAATGTTCCATCCTACCACTAGAATACTTGCTCAACTATGTTCATTGAGACTTTATTCATAATAGTCAGTAACTGAAATTGACCTAGATATCCCTCAATTAAAGAATGGATAAAGACATTTCCACATGTACATTTCCACAATGGAATATTACTTAAAGGTTAAAAACTGACATCATAAAACTTGCAGCAAAATGGATGGACTAGAAAAAAATCATCTTGAGTGAGGTAACAGAGACAAAGGCAAATATGTTATGTACTCACTTATAAGTGTTTATTAGATGTTATGTAAATAACAATCATGCCATAGTCCACAGTCCCAGAGAGGGTAAGTAACAGGGAGGGATCTAAGGGGAACACAAGAGCTATATGTGAAGGGGAAATAATAGATTTTACAAGTACTGAGGATGGGTAGAGATAGAAACAAGAGCAATAAATTTCTGGGTCATGGGGGAAGAGAACACAGGGAGAGATGACTGGAATTGTAGGCCATTTGGAGGGCTGTGAAAACCTAGCACAGCAGTAACTCCCAGGAATCTATGAGAGTATCCTTACTAGTGAGTATCCTTCCTAATGGAGGATATGGATCCATCCACCTTCTGTAACCACGCAAGGCTTCCAGTCGTGGGGTTGAGATACCAACACAGCCACAAAACCTTTGATCTATAATCTGTTCTGCCTGCAAGATTTGTTAGGATAATGGTGGCATAGAATTTGTGGGAATGGCCTATTAATAACTGATCTAATTTGAGGCCCAGTGCATGGGAAATAATGTTTTAAGATAGGAGGTTAACAGAACACATGTGATATGAAAATGGAAGGAATATTATGTAGGTAAAAAGATTTAGGCAGAGGCATAGGAAGAAGTACTGAGTTATGGAAAGTAAACCAAATAAATGTTTTTAAGGGACATAAGCAAACCTGGTACAGTGTAAGCTGATTGAGGAATTGATGTAGTCTTTGGCTCTTGAAAGGAACATTTTTCACCCCAAGTGATAAAATTTTATTAAATAAATGTTTGTATATATATTTTTATATAATAGATTAACTATCTATAGTATATAGTTTGAATAAATATACTAAATTATGAATATCATATATTGAATGGAATTCAATACATAATAAAAATATAACTAATGAAATATATAAATTTAAAATAAAATAAATATAAAATATATGAATATAACATAAAATATTTAAAATTAAAATATGATTATAAAATTATATAACTTTACATTTATATAAACTATATAACATAAATTAATATAATATATTAGATATCATGGTTATATATTAAATTTTATATAATTATATTCATTTAAACTATATATTGTACATATATATAATGTGATTTTGTAAGCAAGCATAAATAACGTCTCACTGTGGCTTTTTCCAATATCCTGATGTTATTTGTTATTGTTCCTCCCTCTGTCTCATCCCTTTTCCTCACTTTTCCCAGTTCTGTGTTACATGCCCCATGCTAGAGCCCTTCTCCCAACAGTCCCTTTTTACTTTCCTGTTTTATGTCATTATCTCAATATATAATATTGAGGACTAGAATGCACCAATAAGAAAGAATATCCAGTGTTTGTCTGGCTGAGTTTGAGTTACCTCACTCAGGACAGTATGATCTAGTTCCAGCCACTTATGTGCAAATTTCATAATTTTGTTATCTTTTCTGTTTCAGAGAATTTCATTGTGTATGAGGGCCAAGTCTCCATTGTCTGTCTATCAACTGAAGGACATGTAGGTAGTTTTCATTCCCTAGGTATTGTGAATAAGGTGGCAGTGAACACAGCTGAGCAGGAATCTATAGAGTAGGATGCTAAGTGCTTTGTTCATTTGGCAAAGAGTGGGCTCCTGTGGCAGATCTGCCTTTAGCTCTTTCAGAGCTCCTCATGTTGATTTTAAGAGTACCTGGATCATTTTGCTGGACCACCATAAGTAAATGTGGGTTATAATAGATAAGTAAGGTCTCTTAAGATGTGTTTAATTTCAGTTTTATAAGATTTAATTTATCAGCTGTTAGCTTTAATTCATGAAGACACAGAGTCCTATTTAGAAAGTCCTTTCTTATACCTGTATATTGTATGTTACTCCCTGGTGTTTCCCTAACTATTTCACCATTTAAGTTTCACATTGATGTATTTGGTATATTTTATTATTTAATTTATTTAAGGTTATGCTAGCTTTCATAATTATATATATTATATTCATAACATAATATATTATGTAAACTTAAGTTGTAAATTTTATATAAATGTAGAATTATATAATTTTAATAATTATATTTTTATTTTATATATTTTGTTATTTGTGTGTAATGATAATTACATGAGAATATAATATACTTTAGGTCATGAATTTGACAAGGTGTAACATGACAGGAGGAGGTGGAGAGAGAGGGTCCAAAGTGAAAATGCTGTAATACTGTACTCATGTATAAAAAGGTAACAAAAAAAGAAAAGAGAAAGAATAAAATACATTATGTATTTGTGTATGCTCCAATTAAACAAATGTGAAAGATAACTTATGCTGACTTTCAACATCCAGAATATAAGTGATATAGAAGTTGGATAATATTTTACAAATCTGTTTGCTATCAAAATATATTTAGTATCCAGGAAGTCTCACATTTCATAAGGAACTGTGCATTTTGATGGAGATACAGGAGAATAAAGGGAGACTTGGTCTTTTGTGCTCTAAAGGCCATTATTTTTATGTTGTGCTACATACAGCAGAGAAACATTTCAGCATGATACTCTGCAGCACACACAGAGATTGTTTCTATGATAGGGTTTGGGTGATTAACAGATAGTTGAATAAAGGATAAACATCTACAAGGTTAGAAAGATCACTCAGTGATTAAGAAGTCTAGCTGTTCTTTCAAGCACACCTAGGTTTGATTCCAAGCATGCACACAGCAGATCATAACCATTTGTAGCTGCAGTTCCATTGTCAGAGTTTAATTACTAGCACCCAGGTAGAACTTCTTGTAACTACAGCTGCAGAGGATCTGACATTTTTCCTGCTCCCAGTGGTCCCATACCCATGTTTACACACACACACACACACACACACACACACACTACACTACACTTATACAGATACATAAATATACATAATCAAAAGTAATAAAAATACATATATTTAAAAGAAACTGAATCTACTTTCAATCTTAGGTTATATAGATTATATCCTTGACGCTTCATTAAGGAGTTAAAAAAATGAGGAAACGTTTTTTTGTTTACAGTCATATTATTAGTAGTATTTTCTTTCTTTAAAATAACTATAAGAAATGAAGAATGCTCTCTGGGAATCTAAGTTAGAATTCCTAGAGAACATTTTCTGTTCAAGTATAATGTGACATCTTTTAGGCGTCAAGCATGACACCTTTTAGGAATCAGAAGTCTCACCCAGGGCCTGGAGGAACAGCTCAGCGTAAAACACTGTCTGTCCTTGCACAGGACCCAGGGACAGTGCCCAGCACACAAATGGTAGCTCAAAACTATCTGTAACACCAGCTCCAGAGGATCAGACAACCTCTTCTGGCTTCCAGAAACACCAGGAACACAAAACATTGATAACACACAAAATAAAATAGAAGTTAAAGAAAAACTTTTAAAAAATCCTTCATCCTATCATTTAAGCCCCAAATAAATTTTAAATTACAAATCTAATTATTTGATATTCCTCTTGTTGGGATTAAGGCAAACATGTTAATACCTCAGCAATATTTACTAAAATATGCTGCTTTTAAGCTCAGAATATCAATAACCAATACCCCATCTATGTAGGGTTAAAACATTATCACTGATGATTAGGGAATGGCAGCATTTCAGTTTCATATATGCATGCACAAAATGCTCTCAAAATATTGAGATAAAAGTGTCTTTATTTAGAAATCATTGTAAGCACGGATGTAAACTTTTGGATGTCAGAGAAATTCCAAGTGTGGCAATCTTGCTGATAACTTTATCTTTAAAAATGCAGTCATACCATGCAAACACAAAAATGTTCATGGATTTTTATTTTATAACCCTCCAGCGTCTGCCTCTATGCATCCCCCATAATAATCAGCACATACTCTATTGAAGAAAGTCTATGTTCTGAAGCAAACATAAATCCATGATTGTGTGATTTAATGGGCTTGTCCTTTCTAGCAGTGTTTACAAAACCAAAGTTGTTGGTTTGTTATCCTGCTGTGGGTACTTGCCTTTCATCCTCAGTACTTCTTTACAAGGTCTCCTTGCATCTGTCAGTTTAGATGTCTGATAATCTCTTGCAGAGCTTATATTGAGCTAAATTTAAATACCACAGTTTACGGTGCTGAAATGACAGCTACTTCCCTACAGACTAGAAGCTGCTGATGCCAAGAGAGGTTGGCTAGTAAATAATAGTCTGATTCAAACACAGATTATCAGAAAATATGTTGGGCAGGATTTTCTCTTTCCAAGTTATATACCAAGTAATAATACCAAGTATCTGAGAAGAAAAAAAAAAAGGAATAATCTACTTTAAAAACACAAAGGAAAGGATAATATATTTTCTGAACTCAATCCACACCACCATTTATCCTAAATGGTGCATAAACCTAAAAATATCTCCTAGTTTCTTTATTTAATGTCACCTAAAGAAATAAGATAGAAGAGAATGAGAGTCTTGTGAAGGAGCATGGGTTCAACTGTGCACACCAGAGTGTGTAACCAGAAAACCAAGTTTTCCTTTGAAAAACTGCGAAGGTTTGTCTGTGTATTTGACACAATGACTTCTTTTATTGACTTTTATTGAATGTCAATGAGGTCAAATTCTGAGTTATTACTTAAAAAAAAACTCTGCTTAAGATTTCACAATAGCATTGATCATGATCAAATTTGCAATAAATGGAGATGTTTATTTTCATGGCCAAATGGGTTTTGTGTGGTCTTCCTTCCAAAGCTTAAATTGTAAAAGCTTGGTTTCCATGTGGTGGTATTGAACACAGTCTTTCAAAGACTCCAGTTCACAGTAGGTCCCTGGAGTAATATGACACTTGTTCTTAAGGGACCCTGAGTTACAAATCAGTCTTGCTAGCCTTATTGGTTTTATTGGTTTTAATCCATTTGATTGACAGTTTTGAATCTAGATTTTGTGCATGAGGTTCAAAGTTTTGAATGGGAGAACACATAGTTTTTGTTTTAATATATTTATAGAAAACATTTTATCAATATTATATATATATTTCATTGCATAATATTTATGTATATATAATGCAATGAAAATATTAACGGCCACCTCTAGTAAATACTGAGGGCTATGCAACTGCAAAAGCATCTCCTGCAGGAGGACCTAATTGAGGACTGCCTGAAAGAGCATGGATTGCTAGTACAAGCAATGCCAGCCAAACAGGAACTGCTTTGTAGAAGAGGTGCTTTCTTGGGACGAATGGGGGCATGGGTGGAGGGTATTAAAGTAGCTTGCAGTGGTGCTCAGATGAGCTTGCTGTGGCATTTCTCACCTGCTCCCGGAGTCTGTGCTGTTGAGTCTGTGCCAATTTATCCCCAACTCCGAAGGGCAGGTATGCTCAGGCAGAGAGCTGTCCAGGGCACAGGCAACATCTGGCACCCAATATGGTCAAAGGATTACGTCATCGTCATTGTTTGGTGGCTGCTTGTGAATGTTTGCGAACCTCCTTTTCTGAGGGCTCATTTCTGCCTGTGGCTGCAAAAACTGTATTCGTGGTTCAACCTGATCTGCTCTTTTTCTCTTCGAGGTGCTGCTGTCATGCCCCCTTCAGTTGCTTGTTCGATGAGTTGGCCCCTTATTGTTTTATGTTGAGGGTGAGCATATTGACCTCATTTCTGTCCTCTTTGTCTTTTTTGTCTGTCCACCGGCAATCTCACTTTTGGTCTTGGTGATCTTGCAGCCTACGTGAGACAAGCATGAAGTAAGCATGCAGGGAGTGTGCAGTGGCCATCTTTTTTTACTTTTCTGTTTTTGAGTGAGCGTGTTGTTGCAAGCCACAGCGGCCATTTTTGTTCTTCTTTGTCTTTGGGAGAGTATGGTGCAGTAAGCGTGCAGCAGCCATCTTTTCTGTCTTCTTTGTCTTTGTCCTCTCATTTTCACTTTTGGTCTTCATTCATGCTGGTACCTGATATAGGGGCTGATTTCCCAGATGGTGGTACTAGGGATTTGCCTTTTACTTCCTGGGTACACTGTCCAGGAATAAGGCCTTTGAGCTATACCTGAGGGAGCCCCCTGCTTAGCACATCATGACCTTTTTTTTTCCTCTTCTGGAATATTTGCCATATATGTTCATCATTTGTTTCCTCTGTACTCAATGTCATGGGTGTCCTCCCCTCTACCATCAAGGGACCGTAGATTTTGGCTCTGAAAATCCTTCTGGTTACTTGTGTTCTCAATGTTAGGATTCACGACCTGGACCAATTTTGGGAAGACTGCTATACTGGCCCCTGCATATCCCCAGAGAACATGTGGGACCATGACCTCTGGGTGCATGTTCTCTTCCTTGCCCGCAAGCATGAGGTACAGTCTGGGATTATGCCTCCCTTGTTCTTTGTCCACATTTTCCTTGCTGTCATCACCAGTCTTAAGAAATCAGTATCCAGGACCTCAAGCAATACTATGGGGCAATAGTGTTAAAAACTGCATGGTATTGGTACAGTGGCAGACAAGTGGATCAATGGAATAGGATTGAAGACCCAGAAATGAACCCACACATCTATGGTCACTTGATCTTCGACAAAGGAGCTAAAAACATATGGTGGAATAAAGATAGCCTTTTCAACAAATGGTGCTGGTTCAATTGGAGGTCAGCATGCAGAAGAATGCGAATTGATCCATTCTTATCTCCTTGTACTAAGCTCAACTCCAAGTGGATCAAGGACCTCCACATAAAGCCAGACACACTGAAACTAATAGAAAAGAAACTGGGGGAAACACTTGAGGAAATGGACACAGGGGAAAAGTTCCTAACCAGAACACCAATAGCTTATGCTCTAAGATCAAGAATTGACAAATGGGACTTCATAAAATTTCAAAGTTTCTGTAAGGCAAAGGATACCATCAAAATAACAAATTGTGCAACCAACAAATTGGGGAAAGATCTTAACCAAACCTACATCTGACAGAGGGCTAATATCCAATATATACAAAGAACTCAAGAAGTTAGACCCCAGAAAACCAAATAACCCTATCAAAAAATGGGATACAGAGCTAAACAAAGAATTTTCACCTGAAGAACTTCGGATGGCTGAGAAGCACCTTAAGAAATGTTCAACATCATTAGTTATTAGGGAAATGCAAATCAAAACAACCCTGAGATTTCACTTCACACCAGTGAGAATGACTAAGATCAAAAAACTCAGGAGACATCAGGTACTGGTGAGGATGCAGAGAAAGAGGAACACTCCTCCACTGCTGGTGGGATTGCAAGCTGGTACAACCACTCTGGAAATCAGTCTGGCAGTTCCTCAGGAAACTTTACACGACACTTCCAAAGGACCCTGCTATACCACTCCTGGGCATATACCCAGAGGATTCCCCAGCATGAAATAAGGACACTGCTCCACTATGTTCATAGCAGCCCTATTTATAATAGACAGAAGCTGGAAAGAACCCAGATGTCCCTCAACAGAAGAATGGATTAAAAAAAATGTGAAGTACTATTCTGTCATTAGAAACAATGAATTCATGAAATTCTTAGACAAATGGAGAGAGCTGGAGAACATCATCCTAAGTGAGGTAACCCAATCTCAAAAGAACACTCATGGTATGCACTCACAGATAAGCGGATATTAGCCTAGAAGCTTGGAATACCCAAGACACAATCCACATATCAAATGATGTCCAAGAAGAAGGAAAGAGTGGTCGCTGGTTCTAGAAAAGCTCAGTGCAACAGTGTAGGGGAATACCAGGACAAGGAAGTGGGAAGGGGTGGATGGAGGAACAGAGGGAGGGAAGAGGGCTTATGGGACTTTCAGGGAGGTGGGAGCCAGGAAAGGGGAAATTGTTTGAAATGTAAATAGAGAATATATTGAATAAAAAAAAATAAAAAAAAAGAATTCTTTCCCAGAGGAAGTAGAAGCTACACAAAAAAATAACACCAGAATCAACTTTTTTTATTATATATTTCATTTTCTATATTCTTTGTTTACATTCCAAATGATTTCCCCTTTCCCAGTTCCCCACTCCCCTTATGTCCCATAAACCTTTTTCTCTCCACTCATTCTCCAATCATCTCTCTCCTTTTTCTCTGTCCTGGTACTCCCCTCCAATGCTAGATCAAGCCTTTCCAGGATGAGGACCCTCTCCTTACTTCTTCATGGGAGTCATTTCTTATGCTAATTGTGCCTTGGGTATTCAGAGCTTCTGGATTAATTAATATCCACTTATCAGAGATTGCATTCCATGTGTATTTTTTTGTGATTGGGTTACCTCACTTAGGATGATATTTTCCAGATCCAACCATTTTCCTAAAAATTTCATGAATTTATCGTTTTTAATTGCTGAGTAGTAGTCCATTGTGTAAATATACCACATTTTCTATATCCATTCCTACATTGAGGGACATCTGGGTTCTTTCCAGTTTCTGGCTATTATAAATAAGGCTGCTAAGAACATAGTGGAGCATGTGTTTTTATTGCATGCCAGGAAATTCTTTGGGTATATGCCCAGGAGAGCTATAGCAGGGTCCTCTGGAAGTGTCATATCCAGTTTTCTGAGGAACCGCCAGACTTATTTCCAAATTGGTTATAACATCTTACAACCCCACCAACAGTGTTCCTCTTTCTCCACATCCTTGCCAACACCTGCTGTCTCCTGAGTTTTTAATCTTAGCCATTCTGACTGGTGTGAGGTGAAATCTCAGAGTTGTTTTGATTTGCATTTCCCTAATGACTAATGATGTTGAGCATTTCTTAAGGTGCTTATTGGCCATCCGAATTTCTTTAGGTTAAAATTCTTTGTTTAGATCTGTACCCCATTTTTAATAGGGTTATTTGGTTCCCTGGGGTCTAACTTCTTGAGTTCTTTGTATATATTGGTTATTAGCCCTCTATCAGATGTAGGGTTGGTGAAGATTTTTTCCCAATTTGGTGGTTGCCATTTTGTCCTTTTGAGAGTGTCTTTGCCTTACAGAAACTTTGTAATTTTATGAGGTCTCACTTGTCAATTCTTAATCTAAGAAGACCTCAGAAAATGAAAAAAATCTTCTATGCTCGTGGATTGGGAGGAATCAATATAGTTAAAATGGCCATCTTGCCAAAAGCAATCTACAGATTCAACACAACCCCCATCAAAATCCCAACTCAGTTCTTCACAGATTTTAAAAGAAGCACCTCTCAAATTCATCGGGAATAACAAAAAAGCCCAGGGTAGCTAAAACTATTCTCAACAGTCAATGAACTTCAGGGGGATTCAATATCCCAGACCTCAAGCAATACTACAGAGCAATAGTGTTAAAACTGCATGATATTGGCACAGTGACAGGCAAGTGGATCAATGGAATAGAATTGAAGACCCAGAAATGAATCCACACATCTATGGTCACTTGATCTTCAACAAAGGAGCTGAAAACATCCAATGGAAAAAAGATAGCCTTTTCAACAAATGGTGCCGGTTCAACTGGAGGTCAGCATTCAGAAGAATGCAAATTGATCCAATCGTATCTCCTTGTACTAAACTCAACTCCAAGTGGATCAAGGACCTCCGCATAAAACCAGACACACTGAAACTAATAGAAAAGAAACTGGGGGAAACCCTCGAGGACATGGGCACAGGGGAAAATTTCCTGAACAGAATCACCTTTTCATTTCTGATCCCATCCTACTTCCTCTGTGCAAACAGGCTGATTTTAGCAATGAGGATGAGGGAGACTCTGCTTCAGTCCCAGCCATCAGGCTCCAAGCCATCATCTAGCACCACTGTCCAAGATCCCTCACTCACTAATTCTTCTGCCCCAGCCCTATTGGATATACCACCAACTTACCCATGGCATCGTTTAATGGGTCTCTGCTTTCAAGCCTTCACTCCTGCTGTGGTCCTTCCTGTGCTGCCTCTCCCTCCTGCTGCACTGCTTCTCCCCCCGGGACCTCACTCTTCTCAATTATATCGTGAGGCTTTCCCTGTCAATCTTGGCCCTGATGAGGTGACTAGTCCCTAATTAGGCAGACTTGGCACTAATCAGAAAAGCTACCAATGATTCTGGCCTAGATTTCCCTTATTTTGAACAAGTACTGAAGGGCTATGTACCTCCAGGTTGACTATGGTTGGTACAATCACTTTAAGGAGGTGTTCGACCCCACTGTGTTTCTTGAGGTGTGAATATCATGACATAAATGAGAATCAGGCTAGGATTAATTTGAAACATAACCTTACTGTAACTTTTGACATGAATACTGGCTACAGACCAAGGGGAGGCAAAGGAGCCAGAAGAAGACAAGGATATGGCGACATGATGTATGTACTGTGCTTATTAATTTTTCTTCAGCCTAGAAGGGCTGATGAGCTCTGGGCTTTGGTGACCCCGCACCCCATTCTCTTGCCTGTGGCAGTTTACTCCCTGGCCTATCCTATTCTTTTCTCTTCTAATGTGAGTTTGATTTTGCCCATGAGACTTACTTGCTACTACACAATGATTAGAAGGCACCTGGCCCATGGAGGAAAATCTCTGCTTTACCACCAATGTCTCGTCCATTGGACCTTGCATGACCACAGTGGATTTTCATGCTAATCTAACATATGGCACCATGCTAGGCATGGAATTTTATACTCCCCTTACTGAATACAAATCCCCACAGGATGCCCCAAGCATATCACATCCACCCATGCACTGCCTTCCAAGTGTCCCTCAAATGCCCACTCTCATTGGATTTCCTATCCCTTAGAATCACTGCCAGCCTGTGCTATTAATTCCAAAATGAGTTTGACATTGGTCAAACCAAGGTTATCTTGATCAGTTCTCAGAAAATCTTGAAAACTTTGCAAGCTATGCTCATTGGTGCTACTCACTGAGTGGTCCAACTTAAACCTCTTTTCCTCAAACCATGTAGGTGTTTCCTCATCTTCCCCTTGTGTGACATGCTTCCAAAGTGATATCTCTTATAGGATGGGTAGTCTGTGATAGGTAAGATCCTGAAAGAAAGCACAATTTAAGACAGGCACAGTCCGGTATACTAGGAATCCCCTGAAGTGGGGTCAACAATGTTGAGGCAATGGCACCTCAGCTCCCACCAGATTGTCAAAAATCTTAAAACAAAATAGTGGATATATAGCAGGAATAGCAAGGCTATCAACTCTGAGGGTCATGCAGCTGTAAAAGCATCTCTTGCAGGAGAACCTAATTGAGGACTGCCTGGGAGAGCAAAGATTAGTAATACAAACAATGCCAGTCAATACGGAACTGCTTTTTACAAGAGATAGTTTCTTGGGACCAGTGGGGGCGCAGGTAGAAGGTATTAAAACAGTTTGTAGCAAGGCTCAGATGATCTTGCTGTGGCATTTCTCATCTGCTCCTGGAGTCTGTGTTGTTGACTATATGCCAACTCATCCCTAACACACAAGGGCAAAAAGCTGCCCGTGACAGAGGCAACACTATAGCAATGTTATAAACTTGAGTTGTTATTATTTCCAAGACCAGTAAGAATTTGTTAGGTATAAAAAGGTCAGTTACTAAGATGAGGAAAGGCCTCATTTGGTTAAGCAAACATGAGAATCTGAGTTCATCCCCAGCACCCAAGTAAAATTTTAGGCTTGATGTTGTAATCCCGGCAATCCCAGTGCTGAATAGACAGAGACAAGGGGATTTCTGAGTCATCATATCCAGCCAGTCTAGGGAATTGGTGAACTCCAGATATAATGAGAGATCCTTTCTTGAAAAATAAGATAAAAACTATAGAGAAGACACCCTACATCTAGCTCTGCATACACATGCAAATACTCAACACTACTTGAGTACCTATATGCGCACACCCACATGAGCATACATATGTGCACACATGCATGGCATGTGCACACACACACACACACACACAGAGAGAGAGAGAGAGACAGAGACAGAGACAGAGACAGAGACAGAGACAGAGAGACAGAGAGAGATCAACACTCTCAATACACTGGCTTTGTTTCTTGAAGACCTACAAGAACCAAGTGTTTTGGCATCTTCCAAAACTATGAAATCTGAAACATAGATTGCTCAGGTAGAATATGAGAATACAATCTGGTGCAGAAAGAAAATAATGAAGAAGAGGGATGAAAGAAGAGGGAAAAGGAGAAATTTTCTAAATAGAATTTAAATGAACAAGTAGACCACAGTCCCATGAGAAGAATAATGATTTTGGCTACCCAGAAGCCCCAGGACTCCCAGGGGCTACACTATCGGCCAAGGTGTACAAATGATTCCAGCCAAAATTGTGGCAGAGGAATGCCTTGTTGGGCATCAGTGGGAGGAGTGGTCTTTGGTCAGGTAAAGGCTCAATAGATGACACAACAGAGGGAAATTGAGGGGAGGTAGGTAGGAGTGGGTCAGGGGGAGGGGCATGTATATGGAGGCAGGGGGTTTGAGGAGGGGTTACGATCTTTGGGGAAGGGGAAAGTCAGGAAAGGTTTGACCATTGGCAATGTAAATGAAGACGATGGTCAATAAAAAAAATAAAATAAATAAAATAAAATGAAAATGACAATATCTCTCTGACTAATGTTTCAATTTAAATGACTAATAAAACTATTATATATAAAGTATTCTACTTTTTCATTAAATCATTTGAGAAATTGTTTTTTCCAGGGTTTTTTCTTGAATAAATATCCTACATTAATAAGTCACAAAGTCCAGAAGAGTTAGTCTTTAAAGTAAATGGTTAAAACCTGGTGAACTAAAGAAACAGATTTTATTTTATAAAATTTCATACTGTGTGCAAAACATAATGGCTATCATGTTGTTTCTGACCTCAAACTGAAACAAAGCTTCCTAAAAATAAAAGTTTCATATTCTATACATACCATGATAATTCTCATCTTCCCCTACAAAGAGTGACCTAAATCAGTAAGAGTTGTGAAATATTTAAACAGACTTAAATATTAGTGACTGGCAAAAAGAAACAGAACGACAACAAAGAAGCCTAAATATGATACTAATTTCACCAAGTCAAAGGAAATGCTAAAGCTCAAGCCAAGAGTTAATAGCTTTATTCCCATGAATAGTGGAAAATCCATAAGAAATTATGATAAAATGCTGACTTCAGCCTATTTGCAAAAGTCAATAAACCATTTAATTTCAGGAGTAGGGAATAGTATAATTTCAGATTCAAATGTGAAAGTATTGTAGGATAGATGACATTTTGTTATGGCAAAGTTGCCAAAAGCTCCCACAGTAATCTAATAGCAATGGCATACCAATCATGCTGTAATGGAGAAAGTCACAGATCAACAGCTTGTTCACAGAAAAATCTTGTTTCCAGGAGAAAAGGTAAATGGATTTATATAAATGTAGGCCTTCCACCTGAGGCTTTTCTGTCCTATTTTAAGCTGCTCTAGTCTGGTGAAAATTCCAGTTTGTTCTTTATTGTATGGTCATCATTGTTTCCATGGTGTTGAGAGCCATGGTAATAGCAATTAGGGATAGAAATTGAAAACAACAGTAACTGAAAATAGAACTGTATGTAGAACCAGAAAAATTCACAATATATGAAATGTATACAATGTAAAAATAAAAAGGATTTAAAACAATAGGCATACTAGTTTAGTGACATTTAAAGTTTTATATATTTTAATATTCAGACACAAAATCTTAGTGAATCAGGATTGTAACTGATTGTAACTGAAATGAGAATTTCAGTCATGTAACTCGAGTATTCTGAAACAGAATACTGTGATCTTTAAACCCTAATTCTAACACTGATGAAAAGTTTGAAACTTGTCGATTAATGAAACTTGAGTTTTTCCTTATTCCGTTGACTATTGATGTCATAGTAGCACAGACATGCAAGGGAATCAAGAAAGACACTTTTATGTGATCAAGCAATTCAAGTTGAAAGTGTTGAATTGGGTCTGGGAATTTGTGAATTGATTTGGATCAGAACAAAGAGATAGGTGCAAATTACATCAAAACTACCTGTTTCCTTGGTATCTTTTTTTCTCACTCTTTCAAATATAGAAAGCAGAATTATCTGCCATTTATTCCATTGGTCTGCTCTCACTTGCCTTAGGTGCTATAATTTTTAAAGACACTAACTAATCTTATCTTTATTTCTTACCCTGATTCCACAGAAAGTTATCCATTGTGGAAAATAACTTCTCAGTTTAATAAAGCATGCTTTGACTTGCAGATTGTCTTGTCTTCACCTAAGATGTAAAAGGTTCCAGGAATAATGTATAAGATTTAGCCTTTTGAAGTTTTGAAGCATAGACTTAACAGTATATCTAGCCTCAAATTTTATATCAGTGATTTTGGCCTGACAAAACATCCACAGGGAGCTTCTGTAAAAACAGCAAGAGCAAAAGACTTCCCTGAAGCTATATTTTGGGTTATCTCTTGCCTCAGCTAGTTTCTATTGCCAGAGGTAGAGATAAGTAGTTTATATTTACTCCCAGTTTCACATAATATACCCATGTATCTAAGTACATCATTTCTAATTAATGATAAATCATTTCTAAGTAATGATAGGCCAAGAAAACATGATAGAGCTGTAATAATTATTGAAAGATGGATCATGAGTATTCTCAATTATATTAATATTAGTGTTTCAGCTGAGCTCCACAGTAACTGCTAGATGTATCTGACTTACACTAGAAAGATGGTGCATCTAGAGCATGCTAAAGATTTGGCTAAGAAGATTATAGACAACACAGTCAAGTTATGTTTATTGGAATGTGCATTCTTCTCTCATCCCAATGACTACAGAGATGATCAACTAAAAGTCACAAAAATATAGATTCCCAAGAGATGATCACATGTTTATTCAGTAGCTAATTATTAGTGCTTTCATGAGTTCTATGATAATTAAATCACTGAATTAGATGAGGTCAGATGAAAAGAATCATTTCTTCATCTAAGAGTGTCTTATGAAGCCCAAGGACTAAGGAATTAAAAAGGAAGCAAAAATGAATCAAAGAGTATAGGTTCACAGTTCACCTCTGTCACTTCACAAACCTTGCCACAAATCTAGATCATGGAAGAGAAATTTTCTTCATTGTAATTCTTCATTATAAAAACAAGCTTCCATACTTCTGAGGCTATAGTTACTAAAATAAATAATAAGTACCCCCTGATTTCATATCTCTGCAAGAGAGTTCTGATTGGGCAAACTTGATGTTAACTTCTCAACCTCAAGCTTAGGGGAAAATTAGTTATATGTAACTACTTTTTATGGATTTGCTCTCTGCATGATAGTAGAGAAATGATTACAGTAATAGTAACAAGTATTTAGTAACACATGTTGCAAAAGATGTGGATCCTGATTCCTACTTCAAAAATAAACCCATCTATTTCTTTTGTTATTTATTTATTTGTTTTATTTATTTATTTATTTATTTATTTATTTATTTAAACTCCATATTTTATTCACACACATACTCAGGTCCACCCTCTGACTGCTCCACAGCCCATACTTCCTCTCCACCCCATCTCCACAAGGATGTCCTCAACCCCCCATACCCCATCCAACCAGACCTCTAAACTACCTGGGGCATCCAGTCTCTTGAGGGTTAGGTGCATCTTCTCTGACTAAACACAGACACAGCAACCCTCAGTTGTATATGTATTGGGAGCATCATATCAGCTGGTGTATGTTGCCTTGTTAGTGGTCCAGTGTTTGAGAGATCTCAGGGGTTTCGGGTTAATTGAGACTGCTGGTCCTCCAACAAAGTCACCCTCCTCCTCAGATTCTTCCAGCTTTTCCCTAATTCAACCACAAAAATCATCAGCTTCTGCCCATTGCTTGGGTTCAAATATCTGCATCTGATTCTTTCAGCTGCTTGATGGGTTATCCAGAGTGTGGTCTAGGACTCTTTTTGTGAGCATTCCATAGCTTCAATAATATTATCAGACCTTGGGATCTCCCTTTGAACTGGATCCCACCTTCGGTCTATGGCTGGACCTTTTCCTCAGGTACCTCTCCATTTCCATTCCTGCAGTTCTTTCAGACAGGAACAATTATGGTTCAGAGTTTTGACTGTTGGATGGTAACCCCTCCCTCACTTGATGCCCTCTGTCTTCCTTCTGGAGTTAGTCTCTGTAAGTTTCCTCTCCCTAGTGTCAGGCATTTCATCCAAGGTACCTCCCTTTGAGTCCTGAGAGTCTCTCACCTCCAAGATCTCTGGTGCCTTCTGGAGGGTCCACCCAATCTTCTACCTCCCAAGTTGCCTGTTTCCATTCTTTCTGTTGGCCCTTAAAGTCATTGGCCAAAGGTGGAGTTGTTTTCTAAACAGAACTCCAATGGCTCATTCTGTAATATCAAGAATTGATAAATGAAGCCTCATGAAACTGTAAAGCTTCTGTAAGGCAAAGGACATAGTCAATAAGAAAAATTGGCAGCCTACAAATTGGGAAAAAAAAACTTCGGTAAGCCCGTCTATTGAACCACAGAACATCTTTAGACTTCAAATAGCAACTGAAGCTATAATTAAAATCATATACCTCAATATTTTGAAGATGTAAAACTCAGTATTTTCTTTTTAAATGGTTTACTCTATTTTTAATTCAAAATCATAAAGTTATATTAAATCATACAGATTGAAATCTCATTATTTTTATTAGTATTGGGTCATCAACACTAGCTGAGTACTATGAAATAGATCATTTACTATTACAAGAAGAGGCTAATGTGTTTATTGCTAGACTTGGATTGTGTATCAGGAAAGGCATTTTGAAGAAGAATTGTATTTGGGATCTGAAGATGTGGCAATGTTAGCACGATGGAAAGAAGAAAAGGAAATGCAAACAGAAGGCATATTCAGTGGAAAATTCAGTGAATTAGGACAAGCAATAGCTGAGACTGTTAGCATCACATGGTGAGGATGTGGAGAAAGAGGAACACTCCTCCACTGCTGGTGGGGTTGCAAATTAGTTCAACCACTCTGGAAATCAGTCTGGTGGTTCCTCAGAAAACTGGGCAGGTCACTTCCAAAAGATCCTGCTATACCACTCCTGGGCATATACCCAGAGGATTCCCCAGCATGTAATAAGGATACATGTTCTACTATGTTCATAGCAGCCCTATTTATAATTGCCAGAAGCTGGAAAGAACCCAGGTATCCCTCAACAGAAGAATGGATGCAAAAAATGTGGTATGTATACACAATGGAGTACTATTCATCCATTCAAAACAATGAATTCATGAAATTCTTAGGCAAATGGATGGAGCTGGAGAACATCATACTAAGTGAGGTAACCCAGTCTCAAAAGATCAATCATGGTATGCACTCACTAATAAGTGGATATTAGCCTGGAAAACTGGAATACCTAAAACGTAATCCACACATCAAATGAGGTACAAAAAGAATGGAGGAGTGCCCCTGGTTCTGGAAAGACTCAGTGTAGCAGTATAAGGCAAAACCAGAACAGGGAAGTGGGAAGGGGTGGGTGGGCGAACAGAGGGAGGGAAGGGGTCTTATGTAACTTTCGGGGAGTGGAGGACCAGAAAAGAAATCATTTGAAATGTAAATAAAAAATATATCGATTAAAATTTTTAAAAAATTAAAAATCCTTAATAAGAAAACATCAAGGTATACAATGGATGTAGGAAATATGATATCTCACTATTTGCTAAGTGGCTGCTTCATTTGTAATTATACTAAATTGTCAAAAATATTTAATTAGATGCATGATATAACATTCCTGCTTTGTTCTCAGTTTCAAAGCAGTGTGTGTGTGTGTGTGTGTGTGTGTTTTCATAGAATATAACTGAGTTTATATTTAACAGCCTGAAAAAAAGTGTTCTGAGAATAAAAACATCCCAATCCTGACAAACAGCTGCCAGGCTCACAGTTTCCTGTCCTATGTGCAGACCAGCTGTGCAGTTAGTCATAACTTCTGGCAAGTGTATAAATCTTAGCTTTATTCTATCCCAAGAGATTTACTACTTGTCCAGACAAGTTCAAAACTACATGTTTTAAATTCTGAAAAGATGGCAGTAGTGACAGAGTTCTTGAATCTCCCTGAGTCCCATAAGAAAAGACAGAAAATGACTAAAATTGAAAAACAAAACCTGCTGACACTATCAATGAGAAGGAGGTGAAACAGAATCTGTGACCCCATGACACCAAATAGGAGAAGCAGGTGCTAAAAAAAAAAAATGACTTCAAATAAAAACTGTTAGTAGCCATGACTTCTATAGGACCTGTGTGGTAGCCACCACTGTGCAGGAGGAAGTAGTGGAAAACAAGAAGGACTCACAAGTGCCCCAGCAGGCACTAAGTATTTAGAAAACATACAGTTGTGGACTGAGAATATCAGCTCAATCTCAAGGGCAAGAGTTACTAGAAAGAAAAGACAGCCAAGATCTATTCTCAGCAATTATCAAGTGCTTGATATAGGACCATCACACAGTCACCATGTAGGCAACATCTTCCAGTGCAGACACATAGAAAAAAATCATAAAAACATTTGCTTTAATTACATATACATTTTCATCAATTCTACCAAGTAAAACTAGAAAATATAAAACTTAAGACAATATAAAAGTAACTGTTGAGCTTGCTCCTGTGGCACAGAGCTTAGGCTTCAGTCCTGAGGCCTCTGGCAGTACCCCTCAGACCTCTCCGCTTCCGGATCCAGATCAGCCTGGGCGGCAACACCACATCTCCAGGTCCTGCAAGAGGCAAGAGGGGCTTCCGGGCGGCCAGCGGGGAGAAATCGGTGTGCTCTGGTGATTCCAGCGGGCCCCAGCAGGAGCCTTCAGGTGTCTGCTTTGGGATCTGAACAGCCTGGGCCACAGCACTTGGTCTCCAGGAAGTGCGGGAGACCTGGTGTGCACCCAGAGGCAGTCTGGGAGCTCACAGCACAGCTTACTACTGTGGCACAGAGCTTAGGCTTCAGTCCTGAGGCCTCTGACAGTAGCCCTCAGACCTCTCCGCTTCTGGATCCAGATCAGCCTGGGCAGCAACACCCCATCTCCAGGTCCTGCAAGAGGCAAGAGGGGCTTCCGGGCAGCCAGCTGGGAGAAGTTGGTGTGCTCGGGTGAATCCAGCGGGCCCCAGTAGGAGCCTTCAGGTGCCTGCTTTGGGATCTGAACAGCCTGGGCCACAGCACTTGGTCTCCAGGAAGTGCGGGAGACCTGGTGTGCACCCAGAAGCAGTCTGGGAGCTCACAGCACAGCTTGCTCCTGTGGGACAGAGTTTAGGTTCCAGTCCTGAGGCCTCTGGCGGTAGCCCTCAGACCTCTCTGCTTCCGGATCCAGATCAGCCTGGGCTGCAACACCACATCTCCAGGTCCTGCAAGAGGCAAGAGGGGCTTCCAGGCAGCCAGCGGGGAGAAGTCTGTGTGCTCGGGTGAATCCAGCAGGCCCCAGCAAGAGCCTTCAGGTGTCTGCTTCGGGGTCTGAACAGCCTGGGCAACAGCACCCTGTCTCCAGGCAGTGCAGGAGGTAAGCTGTGCACCAGAGGCCACCTGGGAAAAAGCAGCTTGCACTGGTGAGTCCAGCATTGACAAGACCAACTAACACCAGTGAGAACTAGATGGCAAAAAGCAAATGCAGGAATGTCACTAACAGAAATCAAGGCAATATGGCAACATCTGAACCCAATTCTCCTTTACAAGCATGTCCTGGATACCCCATCACACCAGTAAAACAAGATTTGGATTCAAAATCACTGGTCATGATGCTGGTACAGGAACACATGAAGGACATACTTAAAGAAATTCAGGAGAAAATGGATCAAAAGTTAGAAGCCCTTACAAGGGAAACACAAAAATAATTGAAAGAAATCCAGGAAAATACAAAAGCCAATAATGAGGAAACGCAAAAAACACTTAAAGAAATACAAGAGAACTTTGGTCAACAGGCTGAGGTCATGAAAGAGGAAACACAAAAGCACAAACAAGCAAGTGAAGGAGCTAAGCAAAATCATCCAGGATCTAAAATCAGAAGTAGAAACAACTAAGAAAACTCAAAGGGAGACAACTTTGGAGATAGAAAGCCTTGGGAAGAAATCGGGGGACAGAGATGCAAATATCAACAACAGAATACAAGAGATAGAAGAAGGAATCTCAGATGCTGAAGATTCCATAGAAACCATGGACTCAACAGTTAAAGAAAATACAAAATGCAAAAAGCTTGTAACCCAAAATATCCAGAAAATCCAGGACACAATGAGAAGACCAAACCTAAGGATTATAGGCATAGATGAGAGTGAAGATTTACAACTTAAAGGGCCAGCAAATATCTTCAATAAAATTATGGAAGAAAACTTCCCTACAATAAAGAAAGAGAAGCTCATAAATATACAAGAAGCCTACAGAACTCCAAACAGACTGGACCAGAACAGAAATACTCCCCATTACATAATAATCAAAACACCAAATGTACTAAACAAAGAAGAATATTAAAGGTAGTAAGAGAAAAAGGCCAAGTAACATATAAAGAAAGACCTATCAGAATCACAGCAGACTTTTCACCTGAGACTATGAAGGCTAGAAGATCCAGGGCAGAACTCATGCAGACTCGAAGAGAACACAAATGCAGGCCAAAACTACTATATCCAGCAAAACTCTCAATCACCATGGATGGAGAAACTAAGATATTCCATGGCAAAACCAAGTTTACCCAATATCTATCCACAAACCCAGCCCTACAAAGGATAATAAGAGGAAAACACCAATACAAGGAGGGAAACTTCACCCTGGAAAAAGCAAGATAGTAACCTTTCATCAAACCCAAAAGAAGTTAAGCAATCAAATTTAAAAAATAATGTCAAAAATGATAGGAAGTAACAATCACTATTCCTTAATATCTCTTAACATCAATGGACTCAATGCCCCCAATAAAAAGACATAGACTAACTGACTGGATACGTAAACAGGACCCTACATTTTGCTGCTTACAGGAAACACACCTAAGGGTCAAAGACAAACACTACCTTAGAGTAAAAGGCTGGAAGACAATTTTACAAGCAAATGGTCTCAGGAAACAAGTTGGAGTAGCTATTTTAATATCAGATAAAATTGACTTTCAACCCAAAGTCATCAAAAGAGACTCTGAGGGACACTTCTTGCTGGTCAAAGGAAAAATACAACAAGAAGAACTCTCAATTCTGAACATCTATGCTCCAAATGCAAGGGTACCCTGTTTCTTAAAAGAAACTTTATTAAAACTCAAAGCACACATTGCACCTAACACAATAATTGTGGGTGACTTCAACACTGCACTTTCCTCAATGGACCGATCAGGAAAACAGAAACTAAACAGGGACACAATAAAACTAATTGAAGCTTTGGACCAATTAGATTTAACAGATATATATAGAACATTCTATCCTAAAGCAAAAGAATATACCTTTTTCTCAGTACCTCATGGTACCTTCTCCAAAATCGACCATATAATTGGTCACAAGACAGACCTCAACAAATATAAGAAGATCGAACTAATCCCATGCCTCCTATCAGATCACTATCGAGTAAAAGTGCTCTTCAATAGCAACAAAAACAACAGAAAACCCACATACACATGGAAACTGAACAATACTCTACTCAATGATACCTTGGTCAAGGAAGAAATAAAGAAAGAAATTAAAGACTTTTTTGAACACAATGAAAATGAAGACACAACATACCCAAATCTATGGGACACAATGAGAGCAGTGCTAAGAGGAAAACTCATAGCCCTGAGTGCCTCCAAAACGAAAATGAAGAGAGCATACATTACCAGCTTAATGACACACCTGAAAGCCCTGGAACAAAAAGAAGTTATTTCACCCAGGAGGAGTAGAAGGCAGGAAATCATCAAACTCAGGGCTGAAATCAATCAAGTAGAAACAAAGAGAACCATACAAAGAATAACCAAAACTAGGAGCTGGTTCTTTGAGAAAATCAACAAGATAGATAAACCCTTAGCCAGACTGACCAAAGGGCACAGAGAAAGTATCCAAATTAACAAACTTAAAAATCAAAAGGGAGGTATAACAACGGAAACTGAGGAAATCCAAGAAATCATCTGATCCTACTACAAGAGCCTGTACTCAACACAACTGCAGAATCTGGAGAAAATGTACAATTTCCTAGACAGATACCAAATACCAAATTTAAATCAGCACCAAATAGATCATCTAAACAGTCCCATAATGACTAAAGAAATAGAAGGAGTCATAGAAAGTCTTCCAACCAAAAAAGCACAGGACCAGATGGTTTCAGTGCAGAATTCTATCAGACCTTCAAAGAAGACTTAACACCAATACTCTTCAAACTATTCCACCAAATAGAAACAGAAGGAACACTACCCAATTTCTTCTACGAAGCCACAATTACGCTGATACCAAAACCACACAAAGATCCAACAAAGAAAGAGAACTTCAGACCAATTTCCCTTATGAACATCGATGCAAAAATACTCAATAAAATTCTTGCCAACCGAATCCAAGAACACATCAAAACGATCATCAACCATGATCAAGTAGGCTTTATCCCGGGAATGCAGGGTTGTTTCAATATGCGGAAATCCATCAATGCAATCCACTACATAAACAAACTCAAAGAAAAAAACCACATGGTCATTTCATTGGATGCTGAAAAAGTATTTGACAAAATTCAGCATCATTTCATGCTTAAAGTCTTGGAAAGAACAGGAATTCAAGGCCCATACCTAAACATATTAAAAGCAATATACAGCAAACCGGTAGCCAGCATCAAACTAAATGGAGAGAAACTTGAAGCAATCCCACTAAAAATCAGGGACTAGACAGGGCTGCCCCCTTTCTCCTTATCTTTTCAATATTGTACTTGAGGTATTCGGGCAATTCGACAACATAAGGAGGTCAAAGGGATACAAATCGGAAAGGAAGAAGTCAAACTATCATTATTTGCAGATGACATGATAGTCTACCTAAGTGACCCAAAAAACTCCACTAGAGAACTCCTACAGCTGATAAACAACTTCAGCAAAGTGGCAGGTTATAAAATCAACTCAAGCAAATCAGTGGCCTTCCTATACTCAAAGGATAAGCAGGCTGAGAAAGAAATTAGGGAAATGACCCCCTTCACAATATCCACAAAAAGTATAATGTATCTTGGGGTGACTCTTACCAAACATGTGAAATATCTATATGACAAGAACTTCAAGACTCTGAAGAAGGAAATTGAAGAAGACCTCAAAAAATGGGAAAACCTCCCATGCTCATTGATCTGTAGAATCAATGCAGTTAAAATGGCCATTTTGCCAAAAGCAATATACAGATTCAATGCAATACCCATCAAAATCCCAACTCAATTCTTCACAGAGTTAGAAAGAGCAATTATCAAATTCATCTGGAACAACAAAAAACCCAGGATAGCTAAAACTATTCTCAGCAACAAAGGAAAGTCTGGGGGAATCAGTATCCCTGACCTCAAGCAATATTACAGAGCAATAGTGTTAAAAAACTTCATGGTATTGGTACAGTGACAGGCAGGAGGATCAATGGAACAGGATTGAAGATCCAGAAATGAACCCACACACCTATGGCCACTTGATCCTCGACAAAGAGGCTGAAAACATCCAATGGAAAAAAGATAGCCTTTTCAACAAATGGTGCTGGTTCAACTGGAGGTCAGCATGCAGAAGAATGCGAATTGATCCATCCTTGTCTCCTTGTACTAAGCTCAAATCCAAATGGATCAAGGACCTCCACATAAAGCCAGACACTCTGAAGCTAATAGAAAAGAAACTGGGGAAGACCCTTGAGGACATCGGTACAGGGAGAAAGTTTCTGAACAGAACACCAATAGCGTATGCTCTAAGAAAGAATTGACAAATGGGACCTCATAAAATTACAAAGTTTCTGTAAGGCAAAGGACACCATCAAGAGGACAAATCGGGAGCGGTAGCAGTGGCTGCTCCAGCTGAAGGGCCATCAGCAGTGGAACCAAGGCGTCACAGGGTCCAGTTAGGCCCTGCGCCCACGACCACTGACCTTCGCTGACCAGCCGGACAGCAAGCAGCTGCAGTTGTGCGGCGCCTTTCCTGCACGGAGGCCACTTCAGAACTCGGCCTCCCACCAGTCAGGAGAGGAGGATCCATCTTGGTTCCGTACTCCAGGAATCGGACAGACTGAGGTACACAAACATAATCCGAGGCCAACACCACGGTGGTCTGAGCCCGACGGGCGTTGGCCTGCACCCAGGCCCTGGGCGGGTCGGGGGGCCATCGGGGTGCCAACCCAACCAGGAGGTTTTTTGCCCAGGCCTGCGAGCGCGCCGCCGCCATTTTGCCTGCAGGACGACAGAGAGCTCAGGCGGGCAGACCTGTAACAGGCATAGCCTAAGGCTAACAAAGCGGGGGTCCAGGCCCCAAAAGGCACAGGACTGACCCCAAGAACTGGGCGGCTTGGTGGGCCATCTGTGAGTCAACCCGCCCAGGTGATTGTTAGCAAAGCAGACTCTCCCGGCGCTTTCAGGGAGCGCGGGCGCACACGCCCGCCATCCTAGTCACCTGGCAAACCCAATTAACAGTCAAAGCCGTAGGGGAACTTTGCTCGGACCTTGGCCTCCCAGGCTTTTGCCTGGACTCAGGGACTGGGCGGCCAGGCTAACCTTGTGTGCGATAGCCCGGTTGGCAGATCGGCTGCCCAGCGGAGTGAGCGGAACTCAGGGGAGGTCACAGTAGCATACACCGTCAGCACTCCCTGGGAGTGCACACGGGCTCCATCTGCTCCACAGACACAATCTGGGGCAAGGCCTCAGGCAGAAGCCCTTAGCTCTACTCTCTCCGCTTCCGGATCCAGATCAGTCTGGGCGGCAGCATTACATCTCCAAGTCCTGCAAGTGGCTAGCTGGGCTTCCGGGCGGCCAGCTGGGAGAAGTCAGTGTGCTCCAGTGAATCCAGCGGGCCCCAGCGGGAGCCTTCGGGTGCCTGCTTTGGGATCTGAACAGCCTGGGCAGCAGCACACTGTCTACAAGCAGTGCAGGAGGTAAGCTGTGCACCAGAGGCCAACTGGGAAGGGGCAGCTTGCACTGGTGAGTCCAGCACTGACAAGATAAACTAACACCAGTGAGATCTAGATGGCAAAAGGCAAACGCAGGAACGTCACTAACAGAAATCAAGGCAATATGGCAACATCTGAACCCAATTCTCCTCTACCAACATGTCCTGGATACCCCATCACACCAGTAAAACAAGATTTGGATTTAAAATCACTGGTCATGATGCTGGTACAGGAACACATGAAGGTCATACATAAAGAAATTCAGGAGACAATGGATCAAAAGGTAGAAGCCCTTGCAAGGGAAACACAAAAATCATTGAAAGAAATCCAGGAGAATACAAAAGCCAACAAGGAGGAAATGCAAAAAACACTTAAAGAAATACAGGAGAACTTTGCTCAACAGGCTGAGGTCATGAAAGACGAAACACAAAAATCTCTTAAAGAAATACAGGAGAACTTTGGTCAACAGGCTGAGCTCATGAAAGAGAGAACACAAAAATCTCTTAAAGAATTACAGGAAAACACAAACATGCAAGTGAAGGAGCTAAGCAAAACCATCCAGGATCTAAAATCAGAAGTAGAAACAACTAAGAAAACTCAAAGGGAGACAACTTTGGAGATAGAAAGCCTTGGGAAGAAATCAGGGGACAGAGATACAAATATCAACAACAGAATACAAGAGATAGAAGAAAGAATCTCAGATGCTGAAGATTCCATAGAAACCATGGACTCAACAGTTAAAGAAAATGCAAAATGCAAAAAGCTTGTAACCCAAAATATCCAGGAAATCCAGGACACAATGAGAAGACCAAACCTAAGGATTATAGGCATAGAGGAGAGTGAAGATTTACAACTTAAAGGGCCAGCAAATATCTTCAATAAAATTATGGAAGAAAACTTCCCTAACCTAAAGAGAGAGATGCCCATGAATATACAAGAAGCCTACAGAACTCCAAACAGACTGGACCAGAACAGAAATACTTCCCGTCACATAATAATCAAAACACCAAATGTTCTAAACAAAGAAAGAATACTAAAGGCAGTAAGAGAAAAAGGCCAAGTAACATATAAAGGAAGACCTATCAGAATCACAGCAGACTTTTCACCTGAGACTATGAAGGCTAGAAGGTCCTGGGCAGATCTCATGCAGACTCTAAGAGAACACAAATGCCAACCAAAACTACTATATCCAGCAAAACTCTCAATCACCATAGATGGAGAAACTAAGATATTTCATGACAAAACCAAGTTTACCCAATATCTATCCACAAACCCGGCCCTAAAAAGGATAATAGGAGGACAACACCAATACAAGGAGGGAAACTTCACCCTGGAAAAAGCAAGATAGTAACCTTTCATCAAACCCAAAAGAAGTTAAGCATTCAAATTTAAAAAATAACGTCAAAAATGATAGGAAGTAACAATCACTATTCCTTAATATCTCTTAACATCAATGGACTTAATGCCCCAATAAAAAGACACAGACTACCTGAATGGATACGTAAACAGGACCCTACATTTTGCTGCTTACAGGAAACACACCTCAAGGTCAAAGACAAACACTACCTTAGAGTAAAAGGCTGGAAGACAATTTTACAAGCAAATGGTCTCAGGAAACAAGCTGGAGTAGCCATTTTAATATCAGATAAAATTGACTTTCAACCCAAAGTCATCAAAAGAGACCCTGAGGGTCACTTCTTGCTGGTCAAAGGAAAAATACAAAAAGAAGAACTGACAATCCTGAACATCTATGCCCCAAATGTAAGGGCACCCTCTTTTGTAAAAGAAACTTTATTAAAACTAAAAGCACACATTGCACCTAACACAATAATTGTGGGTGACTTCAACACTGCACTTTCCTCAATGGACCGATCAGGAAAACAGAAACTAAACAGGGACACAATGAAACTAATTGAAGCTTTGGACCAATTAGATTTAACAGATATATATAGAACATTCTATCCTAAAACAAAAGAATATACCTTTTTCTCAGCACCTCATGGTACCTTCTCCAAAATCGACCATGTAATTGGTCACAAGACAGACCTCAACAAATATAAGAAGATCGAACTAATCCCATGCCTCCTATCTGATCACTATGGAGTAAAAGTGGTCTTCAATAGCAACAGAAACAACAGAAAGCCCACATACACGTGGAAACTGAACAATACTCTACTCAATGATAACTTGGTCAAGGAAGAAATAAAGAAAGAAATTAAAGACTTTTTAGAACACAATGAAAATGAAAACACAACATACCCAAATCTATGGGACACAATGAAAGCAGTGCTAAGAGGAAAACTCATAGCCCTGAGTGCCTCCAAAAAGAAAATGGAGAGAGCATACATTACCAGCTTAATGACACACCTGAAAGCCCTGGAACAAAAAGAAGCTATTTCGCCCAGGAGGAGTAGAAGGCAGGAAATCATCATACTCAGGGCCGATATCAATCAAGTAGAAACAAAGAGAACCATACAAAAAATCAACAATACCAGGAGCTGGTTCTTTGAGAAAATCAACAAGATAGATAAACCCTTAGCCAGAATGACCAAAGGGCACAGAGAAAGTATCCAAATTAACAAACTTAGAAATGAAAAGGGAGATATAACAACGGAAACTGAGGAAATCCAAAAAATCATCAGATCCTACTACAAGAGCCTATACTCAACACAACTGGAGAATCTGGAGGAAATGGACAATTTCCTTGACAGATACCAAATACCAAAATTAAATCAGGACCAACTAGACCATCTAAACAGTCCCATAATGCCTAAAGAAATAGAAGGAGTCATAGAAAGTCTTCCAACCAAAAAAAGCACAGGACCAGATGGCTTCAGTGCAGAATTCTACCAGACCTTCAAAGAAGAGTTAACACCAATACTCTTCAAACTATTCCACAAAATAGAAACAGAAGGAACACTACCCAATTCCTTCTACGAAGGCACAATTACGCTGATACCAAAGCCACACAAAGATCCAACAAAGAAAGAGAACTTCAGACCAATTTCCCTTATGAACATCGATGCAAAAATACTCAATAAAATTCTTGCCAACCGAATCCAAGAACACATCAAAACGATCATCCACCATGATCAAGTAGGCTTTATCCCAGGAATGCAGGGTTGGTTCAATATCCGGAAATCCATCAATACAATCCACTACATAAACAAACTCAAAGAACAAAACCACATGGTCATTTCATTGGATGCTGAAAAAGCATTTGACAAAATTCAGCATCCCGTCATGCTTAAAGTCTTGGAGAGAACAGGAATTCAAGGCCCATACCTAAACATAGTAAAAGCAATATACAGCAAACCGGTAGCCAGCATCAAACTAAATGGAGAGAAACTTGAAGCAATCCCACTGAAATCAGGGACCAGACAAGGCTGCCCCCTTTCTCCTTATCTTTTCAATATTGTACTTGAGGTACTAGCTCGGGCAATTCGACAACATAAGGAGGTCAAAGGGATACAAATTGGAAAGGAAGAAGTCAAACTATCATTATTTGCAGACGACATGATCGTCTACCTAAGTGACCCAAAGAACTCCACTAGAGAGCTCCTACAGCTGATAAACAACTTCAGCAAAGTGGCAGGTTATAAAGTCAACTCAAGCAAATCAGTGGCCTTCCTATACTCAAAGGATAAGCAGGCTGAGAAAGAAATTAGGGAAATGACCCCCTTCACAATAGCCACAAACAGTATAAAGTATCTTGGGGTGACTCTTACCAAACATGTGAAAGATCTGTATGACAAGAACTTCAAGACTCTGAAGAAGGAAATGGAAGAAGACCTCAAAAAATGGGAAAACCTCCCATGCTCATGGATCGGCAGAATCAATATAGTTAAAATGGCCATTTTGCCTAAAGCACTATACAGATTCAATGCAATACCCATCAAAATCCCAACTCAATTCTTCACAGAGCTAGAAAGAGCAATTATCAAATTCATCTGGAACAACAAAAAACCCAGGATAGCTAAAACTATTCTCAGCAACAAAAGGAAATCTGGGGGAATCAGTATCCCTGACCTCAAGCAATACTACAGAGCAATAGTGTTAAAAACTGCATGGTATTGGTACAGTGACAGACAGGAGGATCAATGGAACAGGATTGAAGATCCAGAAATGAACCCACACACCTATGGCCACTTGATCCTCGACAAAGAGGCTGAAAACATCCAATGGAAAAAAGATAGCCTTTTCAACAAATGGTGCTGGTTCAACTGGAGGTCAGCATGCAGAAGAATGCGAATTGATCCATCCTTGTCTCCTTGTACTAAGCTCAAATCCAAATGGATCAAGGACCTCCACATAAAGCCAGACACTCTGAAGCTAATAGAAAAAAAACTGGGGAAGACCCTTGAGGACATCGGTACAGGGAGAAATTTTCTGAACAGAACACCAATAGCGTATGCTCTAAGAGCAAGAATTGACAAATGGGACCTCATAAAATTACAAAGTTTCTGTAAGGCAAAGGACACCATCAAGAGGACAAATCGGCAACCAACAAATTGGGAAAAGATCTTCACCAATCCTACATCAGATAGAGGGCTAATATCCAATATATATAAAGAACTCAAGAAGTTAGACTCCAGAAAACCAAACAACCCTATTAAAAAATGGGGTACAGAGTTAAACAAAGAATTCTCACCTGAAGAACTTCGGATGGCGGAGAAGCATCTTAAAAAATGCTCAACTTCATTAGTCATTAGGGAAATGCAAATCAAAACAACCCTAAGATTTCATCTTACACCAGTCAGAATGGCTAAGATTAAAAATTCAGGAGACAGCAGGTGTTGGAGAGGGTGTGGAGAAAGAGGAACACTCCTCCACTGCTGGTGGGGTTGCAAATTGGTACAACCACTCTGGAAATCAGTCTGGCGGTTCCTCCGAAAACTGGGCACCTTACTTCCAGAAGATCCTGCTATACCACTCCTGGGCATATACCCAGAAGACTCCCCACCATGTAATAAGGATACATGTTCTACTATGTTCATAGCAGCCCTATTTGTAATTGCCAGATGCTGGAAAGAACCCAGGTATCCCTCAACAGAAGAGTGGATGCAAAAAATGTGGTATATCTACACAATGGAGTACTATTCAGCCATTAGAAACAATGAATTCATGAAATTCTTAGGCAAATGGATGGAGCTAGAGAATATCATACTAAGTGAGGTAACCCAGACTCAAAAGGTGAATCATGGTATGCACTCACTAATAAGTGGATATTAACCTAGAAAACTGGAATACCCAAAACATAATCCACACATCAAATGAGGTACAAGAAGAAAGGAGGAGTGGCCCCTGGTTCTGGAAAGACTCAGTGAAACAGTATTCAGCAAAACCAGAACGGGGAAGTGGGAAGGGGTGGGTGGGAGGACAGGGGAAGAGAAGGGGGCTTGCGGGACTTTCGGGGAGTGGGGGGGCTAGAAAAGGGGAAATCATTTGAAATGTAAATAAATTATATCGAATAATAAAAAAAAAAAAAGAATTCCTAAAATTATATTAGTAATTGTTAAGCCCTTTATAATAAGGACTGCTATTAAGGATCTGTAATATGAATGCTGCAATCGGGACTCTGCCAGTCTTTATATGTCACAAGAAAAAAAAAAAAAAAAAAAAAGAGGACAAATCGGCAACCAACACATTGGGAAAAGATCTTCACCAATCCTACATCAGATAGAGGGCTAATATCCAATATATATAAAGAACTCAAGAAGTTAGACTCCAGAAAACCAAACAACCCTATTAAAAAATGGGGTACAGCGTTAAACAAAGAATTCTCACCTGAAGAATTTCGGATGGCGGAGAAGCATCTTAAAAAATGCTCAACTTCATTAGTCATTAGGTAAATGCAAATCAAAACAACCCTGAGATTTCATCTTACACCAGTCAGAATGGCTAAGATTTAAAATTCAGGAGACAGCAGGTGTTGGAGAGGGTGTAGAGAAAGAAGAACACTCCTCCACTGCTGGTGGGGCTGCAAATTGGTACAACCACTCTGGAAATCAGTCTGGCGGTTCCTCTGAAAACTGGGCACCTCTCTTCCAGAAGATCCTGCTCTACCACTCCTGGGCATATACCCAGAGGATTCCCCACCATGTAATAAGGATACATACTCTACTATGTTCATAGCAGCCCTATTTATAATTGCCAGATGCTGGAAAGAACCCAAGTATCCCTCAACAGAAGAGTGGATGCAAAAAATGTGGTATATCTACACAATGGAGCCATTAGAAACAACGAATTCATGTAATTCTTAGGCAAATGGATGGAGCTAGAGAACATCATACTAAGTGAGGTAACCCTGACTCAAAAGGTGAATCATGGTATGCACTCACTAATAAGTGGATATTAACCTAGAAAACTGGAATACCCAAAACATAATCTACACATCAAATGAGGTACAAGAAGAAAGGAAGAGTGGCCCCTTGTTCTGGAAAGACTCAGTGAAGCAGTATTCAGTAAAACCAGAACGGGGAAGTGGGAAGGGGTGGGTGGGAGGACAGGGGGAGAGAAGGGGGCTTACAGGACTTTCGGGGAGTGGGGGGCCATAAAAGGGGAAATCATTTGAAATGTAAATAAAAAATATATCGAATAAAATAATTAAAAAAATGCCATAAACCTCTAAAAAAAAAAAAGAAAGAAAGAAAAGTAACTGTTGTGTCTAGGTGATTGAAGCTGAATTTTCAAAACTGACCACATCAGTGTTGCCTCCAGATTAGATCCTCGTGTTAAAATGTTTCAGCTTGAAATAGAATTCATTTTGAACTGGACTGAAAACAAGGCACGAAACAGAGAAGTTTCAAAAGAATCCAGCGGGAAACGAAGGTTCTCAGATCTCAGAAAGAAATAGGCTACATTTCTCAACACAGAGCAAATAAGGAACCATGTCATTTCTGCTTATACTTGGGATTCCATTACATAACATAATTTCTAGATACAAAAATCATATAAACCTAACAGACTTTATTGGAATGAGAAATAGCTCATTTTCCTTCCTTTTCTTTACTTAATTTTTTTTTTTTTTGGAAATGTCACACATGAAAACAGTAGTTACATAATTTTAACCTTTGCTATTCCATAACCAGATGTGTGCCCCTGCTACTCCCTCTTAAATTCAGAGCCTCTTCTACACACACACACACACACACACACACACACACACACACACATTTGTGTATATGGTTTCTCTCAGAAGACATTGATCACCTGTAAAACCCATGGAATACAGTGACCACCACAGAATGATACCCCCAATGGTGCAACAGTGATACCTTTACTTTTATCTTATGAAGTAACCAACTGACAACTAATTGAACTTAAGTCATGCTCAGTAGGATGAAAGAGATGCCTAATACTGACAACTTGGCCAATTACCCATTGCTAGATGGGTCATAGACCAATATCATTTCTAACAATATTTTAAATACTTACTCTCATAAGTGAAGCTCTTGTCCTCATCAACAAAGACGCCTTTTTTGTAGTAGGTTGAGACCATCACAGCAATCCATAACTGATCAAATAGCAAAGAACAAACACAGGAATGTTCCTAACTGGAACATTTACAAAGCAACCCCTATATCTAATACTTAGAGAATACCAAAGAAGAGATTGTATGAAAGAGTGTAGAAAAGTTATAAAACAGAGAAGACCAGTTCACCTGCTTTGAGACAGAGTTTTATGGCCATCACAATGAACCTGCACCCATGAATGCTTAATAATGTTCTTGCCCAAATAAGAACAACAATTAAAAAGTAAGCATGTTGGTGTGTGTAGAGCAAACTTCACAAAGCCTTAGAAGAAGACCTGTTTTTCCTCTCTAAACTATTTTAGAACTCTTAATTTCTTTCCATGAAAACACTTATGTATCCAAAAACTGTAAAAACTACCTCTTATCTATGACCTTTTTCTTAAATATAATTACAATTTAAGGATTGCACAGAAAACACTATCAAAGATTTATTATTTCTTTTTCTATAATATTTATTATTTCTATAATACCTGAAACTGTGTTCATATGAAGTTTCAAGTCAGTTACCAATTTTATTTGGACATAATAGACAGAACTATTTCTTCACAAAATACATTAGGACACAGTCTATAAGAGATATTTATTAATTTGAAGAATATTCTAAACTTAATACAACACACACACACACACACACACACACACACAGGCACACACAATTGTAACAAATTCACTACTGGAAGGGGCTCCTTGAGCTCAGTTGTAAGAGTGATCAAAAATGATGTAATCTAGTATGCCCCAGATCCTCAGGCAAGTTTCAACAATGTTTCAAGTACTTGTTTAATATGCCCAGTGTTTCAGATAAGTTTCTGATACACAATTATTTCATCCAACAGTTATTACATAAAGTGGTTTTGGTTGAATTGGAAGCAAATAATTTAATTTCTTGAGTTGCTCTGGTTTTATTGGACAGAGGGTAAAAGTGATTTGCTAAATGAGATTTTTTTTAAAGCCCTTTTCTGAGCACCCTCCTCATAGTGGCCATGCTATTACCTTCATACGATTTTAGTCAGATGCTTGGGTTGTAATAGCTTTTGGACACCTGAGCATTGGCGTGCAAGCTGTAGAGTATTATTATTTGTGACACCCCTCAAATGCCAATTTACTGGACTGCAGATTGCTCTCTGGACCCAATAAAGCTTTCCAATCCATCTCAAGTGGCTTCCCCCCTCCCCCTTCTTTCCTCTATAGAATGATTCTCAAAGCCCAGTTTCTATTAATTTAGCATTTTTTTGGTACCTGAAAAATATTATGAGCTGTGCATACATTTTTCCTACTGCAGTATTAACTATTTTATTAAAATTAATTTTTATTGTAGTTGTCAGTTTTTACTGAAGTGAAAATTCACAAATTTAACAAGTATGGTTTTATATGCAATTTCTTTCAAATTTTCTGTTCAGTGACAAGAGCAAATGACATTCTCATCACTTTTAAGGAACAGTGGTTTATTTATCATGATGCACTTATACCCTACTGACAGTAAAACAAGAATCTAAATACACACCTTCTCATTTTTGGCTTAGTATTTTCACCATGACCCTGTTCCTCTAAAAAATTACATCAACCATATTAATGATGGGCTTACACTTTAGACACAGACACTTTAGTTTTCATGGAGATTTTTCTTAGTATGAAAAATCAATTAGGGAGCAATTAAAATAAACTGTGAAAAATTTACAGTGATTTAAATGAAAGTTATAGAACTGGATGTAGTTCCATAAATGTTTTCAAAACATGTCCCTCTGGAATGAAAGTAGATGGCAGAGACTGAAATCTAAGTGACTACACAAAAGCATGCACCATGAGCTTATGGAGAAGAATCTGGGAGTGATTCCTCTGTCTCAAGAGCAAGGTCTGCATGAGCTTGCGACATTCAAACGTATATGGGCAGATAAGCAAATGTGAAATATGGGAGAGATAATTAGCCTAAAGATATACCTGGATATTAACAAACATAAAGGTATGATTTAAAGTTTTGAAAAGAGATTCCAGTCATGAAGATAGCAGAGTTCCTTGCAATCCTGAGAAAAAAGGAGTGATTTCCAAAAGTACAGGAGTAATACTGATAATTTGATAAAAGATTAATGACAAATTGAAATCAAAGACTAAATTTGATTTTTCAACTTAAAAGGACTTCATAATATTTAGAGGACTATTTGGTTCAAGTGGTAAATTTCAAAAGTTGGGTGGATTTCTGGAGAGAATAACAAAAGAAGTAACTAAGCTCCTTAAGAATTTTCACAATGGTGTTTTGCTATAAAAGGAAAAGAGTAACAGGGCACAACATTAAGGAATAAAAGGAGATCTTATTTTTCTTTTCTAAGTCAAAATAATAACTATATTGCTGTATGTGAATATATCATCCAATGAATCTAGAAGATACAATATTGCCAACAAGAAAAGAAAGATTTACTGCAATTCTCAGGTAGGTCAAAATGGACTGGAAAACAAGATAAAGAAAGGGATTTGGTACAAGATAACATCATAACTGTTTATCAAAATGACAGACAAGGATACAAAAATCCAAGTCTGGTTTGGAAAGGGTGATATATGTAGTAATATAAGCATATGTAAGTTATTTTCTATTTATTCCATTTTCACAATGAAACAGGAAATGAGAATGTTATTTTAGAGTAAGATTCCAAAACAGCACTATCATTTTCCTGCAGCCATTGTTTTTGATACAGGGTTCCCTTATGTTGCCCCCATTGCCTTTGATCTCTGAGCTAAACAGTTAAGTGATCCTCCTGCTTCTGCTCTCCTCGTAGCTGAAACTGAAGGTTTGTGCAGCAAGATCATAGCAAAACACACTATTTCTATTCCAGTGGCCTCTCAGTGTATTACTTTCCCCCAATGTTTTTATTTTTACACATAAAGTTCCTTTCAACATTTTATCCACAGTTCTTGCATATTTCTATACATTTTTTCCTTTAGATGATATGAATTCTCAGTTTTCCAACCGTTAGAATAGTGATCCAACAAACAAAAATCAAACAAAAAATAACAAGTAAAAAAAACCCCAGAAGTTAATTTAATTTCTGTCAGTTACTATTTCCATTATTCTGAGCAAATCACTTGACCTGACAAAGTTTAGGGAGCACATGTAGTTAAAAACAAACAGTAAGATTTTTTTTTCTAGTTCTGCTGAAATAAAAGTATAAGCAAATCACTCTACAGTAAAACAAAAACCAAGAGAAAAGAGGACGTGAGGACATGCTTGAAGTGGATGTGCCTATTACCTGGGCTATTTTTCTTTTGATTTAAAATCTCTCAAAGTTTTTATATTTCTCTTTTCCCCCCTTTTAAATGTTCTACAGATGCCTGATATTTCAGCATTAGCTACTAAATCATTTGCATTAAGATTTTGTTCTACTTCTAGGTTAAGACCTGCAAATAATTAATGACTATTAAGTGAAGGAAAATGGGAAATGGGTATTCTCTATGAATGAGCTCCCTATTGGTTATCCAGTATCAGTCATGCCTAAAAGCAGCACTAACCAGATGCAGCAGGTTGCATTTATACACTTATATGTACACATGTACAAAATGTAACAGTTACATTTTTAAAGAATTAATCAACTTGTTAGGGTGATATTGATATGGAAGAAACAAGTGGGAGAGTACAAAACTGTAAATACACTACCCATATATGAAATCCAAATATCAATCATTAATCAATCAATAAAACCAAACAAAAGAAGGCCATCTTGAGTATTTTAGTGTGGAAATAAAAAGTCATACATGCTACTTTATACCCAGCAAACAACCTATATCTAGAGATGTCATGGGCTCAAGCGTGTGGCTCAAGTTTAGTTAAATTTACTTAGTTGCAAACTGCCTTCTAAGTAGATATGTCTATACCCATAGAACAAAGCTACTCTTATCCTTAATCAGAGATATCTCTTCTTTATAATGTGTAAGATGTAGCTTTTGCTACCCCGCTTGAAGCTCCAAGCAAATGGTGCTTCAGGTCCCTGCCTGAAGAATATTGGATCAGTGGGTGAAAAACAGAAACATGCACATCAGCAGTTATCCCCTAGCATCCTTACTTATAGATCAAGAACCAACTTCAATGCAGGACCTTAGCATCAGAACCATAAAAATGAAATGTGGTAAATTCAAAGAATGCTAGCTACCCAGTATTCATTTAATATCTGAGAGTACTCAGCTCAACCATAAATAAAACATTTATGCCATCTCTTCTAGTTCTCAGGGAACATTGCAGAAGATGGGGAGAAATTATGTATGAGTTGAAAAACAGAATCAAGGGCCTTGAAATGTCATTTTTCTAGTGTAGACTCAAGCAATTTTAATTATTAATTTATAGCAACTATAAGTATCTAAACTAGAGCCACACAGAAGTCATTCAATCAACAACTGAGCATTGAAGTGAGAGGCTCAGAGGGCCTCGTCGTTTTTCTCTATTGCTAGATTCTGTGAAAGGAAGAATCATTGTCCTCACTTCTGTTCTCACCGCTGAACACACAAGCATCAACAAATAGTCTTAAGACCATATGCACAGACCTGGTTACATTCATTGAGTCACAAAACAATCAAATGTAAGCTAAGATCTATCTGGATATGGAAGAGTACACATTAGAGGTATGGAGGTGGAGGTGAGAATGGTCATTATGCATTTGTACTTGTGTAAAATAGTCTAAGAACAAATTTAATTTAAAATTAGTTTTCTTCTTCTCAAGCAACACTCATATCTAAGCAATAGACTCAACATAAAACTTATCTAAAAAGTTCCAAATAACTGCTAGCCCTTTAGATCTACATTTGGAATGAATAAGGATTTGTGTCTTGTTTAAGATAAACATATTCTAAGTATAGCTTCTATGAAAAACTTCTGGGCTAAATGCCACTTTAGAAGAGAAAAAATAAATTTTAAAAATATATTATGTTTTAACTGCAGAGCTGAAGTAGCAACCTCTGCATAACCATATTTTATTTTCTTGGTTTTGGTATTGGTATGATTGATAACAAAGAAAAAATACCTATGATCAATATCTTATATTGCTAAAATATTTATTCTTAAATGGCAGCTTAATTATATCTGGCATCAAACAAGATGCACATCTCTATGCTGGTCTGTAAGAGCAGTCCAGGAGAGTTTAGTTAAAAGGAGAAGGTCATGTATTTTTCTGCAGTGACTCAAATAAAAAGGGTCCCAGGAAGAAGGTATTTGCCTGCCTGCCTTTACCTTCTGCTGGTGAGTGCAATGATATCTGATGCTATTGTCTTCTTCACTGGTGTGACACTCCTGGCTTTTTAGGCTTTCAACAGAACTACGGACTAATTGCTTTCCAGGCATCCTCTAGACCTACTGTGCTATATTGGGACTGTAGAGACATTCAGCTTTGTGAGCCAAGCATCCACTAGGGTCGTAGCTTCTCCCACGTGAGATAATCATTGTTAGATTACCCATTCTATGTTGTATAAATCAATGTGATAAATCCCCTCATACAATATATATTAATTTATTGGTTTTGTTGCCCTACAGAGCCTTATTAATGTATAATCTATCAATACAGCAAAGTCTAGAAAGTAGAACAAAGTACTATTTGTTTAATTAGCTGTTTTTTGATAGTCATTAATCAGTAGTCTTTTGGTATATTCTACAGAGAAACTATAAGAAGAAATATGAAAATAGGGGAGTTATTGATAAAGTCTAAATTATGCAATGACTACCTTGTTCATCTCTTCTTCCTTTTTTCAAATTTGATTACATTTACTAATATAGATACAACATTCTTTTAAATAAACTAAGAAGCAGAAAATGTGGCATAAAAAATAATGCTTAGAAAGCAGGTTGGATGTAGTTATGTCTAATATGAAATTTTGGGAGTAAATACGTAAAATGTAAATATAATTAAAGTGTAAAATAGTTCAATTGTTTTTTGAGAAATGTGTGAGAGTTAACAGTTTCCATGTCTTAATTACTATTGCTAAATTCTTTGATGGATATGAATGAGTCAGCCCTAGACAGTTGCATAGTCACTACATCCAGATGGAAGTAGAGAAGTTACAATAAAACCCTACATGGCCCACTCATAAGAAGAAATATGAAAATAGGTGAAAGAAGGGAAGAGAAAGGAAGTGTGTTACTGTCAAAACTACACCAGCAATTTGAAAGCTATTTTTGTAAATGCCAAGAAAAAAATAGTTGAACAGCTGTGCCTGCCTTTGGAATTGACACAGCTAGCTCCCAGGGGTAGCTTCCCAGAGAGAAGTGTCCCAGAACTACTAGAGGTTTACCAAATAATCAATTTATAAGAAGTTACTTTAAAAATGGTTTTGTCTCCTAAGAATGAGGAAAACAAAACAAAATCCGTTCAAGCATTATGCTTAAAAATTTTATTCTGAGTTATCCTTGCATTTTCAGAGGCACCAGGCATACCTGTGGTAAAAGTCAGAAATGAAGCAAGAAACAATTGATCACAAAAGAAAGATGGCACACTGAAGTGACTGAAAACTCCCAAATATTTTCCATAGGGGAAAAAGTACACTCATATTACATATGTATATGGTCATATATTTTCTAGTATAGTAGACGACCAAGTTAGTTTTCATTCTCCAAATCTAAGAGTTTTCCTAAGTGGTGCTGAGTTAGGCAAAGACACTTTCTGAACCTCATTTTTCTTCGCCCTTCAGGTTTTTTTCCATGTGACCCATTCTTTCATTAGATGTGTTAATTTCACTAATTAAAATGTCATTCAAGCATGAATCCCTAGTGATTTAGCAGCATTATGCATTGATTAAAATAACCTAGCTTCTGGAGTTTTAAAAGTGCCTGGCAGCCTGCATTGAGTGTCTGACTCAAACACTGAGTGAGTTCTGATACCCTGCCCCACTTCACCTTGGCCCACCCTACTTCACATGGCAGCACTCTCTAATAATGTAGATGCATTTTATCCCCAATACTTTCAACACTCTGGTGCACATTCCTGTGGGCTTGCAATGAAAGCACTTAAAACCTTTGTTGGAGACATGCCATGAGATCATATAGAGTAGGTTACTTGAGAGCGTGTCCCTGTCTCATTAGTCTAATGGTAGGTAAAATCGTTTTATATCTACACCTTCCAAATCTCCACTAAATCAAGGCAAGTCTGCCTAACCCTCTTGAGTACACCTCCCACTCTAAAAGATCATACCATTTAGAGTTTACCCCTGAAGCCAGAAAGGACATTAGATATTGAGTTAAAACAACTCTCTACAAGCCTTACCATGATGCAATAAATCATTTTGCATAGATTCTAAGGTGAGGATTCACAGCCAAACGCTATGCTCTAAACAATTCCTCAACTCTTAAATTTAGAATCAAAACATGTTGAAGATTGAATTTAGAAAAATCGTGGTTAAGGAGGGAGCTCTGCCCATAAGTGTGTGTGGAGTAGAGGTACAGAAGCACAAGTGACCTCTGTTTCCACTCAAAGAATATTCTCCTTTACTTATTTATTTTTGTGGAAATCACAGTTCTTCCAGAAACTCTATACTGACAGCATTTTCTGAAAATGATAGGAATGTATTGTTTTTACTCTGAACATGGCCTCCCTGAGCAACAGATTTATAAGGGGGTGACCTTGCCATTTCTTTATAGCAAGAAGAGTCTGTACTTTCCTCTATACATCCTATCATATCATTGCAATGGGGAAAAGGTGTATACATTGCTCTTACCAGAACTAACAAAGACCAGCTTTAATACTTGTTATTCTCTGATCTCAGGGAGATGAAAATACATCACTGGTCCAGAGAAAACTTTCAGATGTGAAATTAGACCAATAGAGATCAAGGTGGGGATGGGACCACAGCTGCCCCTGTGTTATCAAGATTTACTATCTTATTTACTAATTTTTTCCTTTCTTGTCAGGTGGTGTTTGCTAAAGCACAAATGATTTTTGTCTGTGGATGTTGGTAATTATCAATTGCAATTGTGTATAACTTAATCTCCATATCTGAGGCCTACAAACCAACAACAACAACAAAAACAAATTGGTGACCCACCCAAATTTTGGCCCTTGAGTTGTCAAGTTAAATGTGCCTTCATTTTCTTACTTCCTTTTACTTGTGCTTAGGAATAGGGGACTACTTCCTGCCGCTTATAGTTTTAGAAGCAGAAGTAGAATTTCTTTTATGTGAAATATTCAATTTTGAGTCACTGGAACAATAGTAATTACATGTACCTTACAAAGTTGTTCAAATGATTACAGATAACTTAAATAGTTACTGTATCATATCATTCACTAAAGATAATGATATTAAATCTCTCTAACAGTGCAAATTAAAGGAATGAATGAGTACAGTATAACAAATGTTAGCTTAGAACATAGCACATACCTGTTCCAGAATAAAGGAAAGGAAAGAGGGAAGAAGAAAGTTGGAGAAAGAAAAGAGAGAGGGAAATCATATCATTTTCATTATCATTATCATCATCTCCACCACCACCATCACCATCATCGCCATCATCATCATCTCATTGTTGCTTAATAAGAGCATGAGAAGATTCAATTTTTGCACCAAAATGATATTGTAAAGGGCTACTTATGCTGTTATTTGTACAGTGGTATTAGTCATCAGTAAAATGGAATAGTATTAAGAGTTTCTGGGAACAATAAATAAGGAACGCTAAAATGTTAACCAAAATAAATATAAAGTATCTGCTGTAGTGGTATTCATTACCACCATTAGCTGTGATGTAGAATACTTGTAAAGAATACAAATTCTTGTAAATTTCAATTCAGATTATACCACCAGGGCATCTCAGATTTTTTTCTGAAAATAACTAGACGTAGAACATTTAATATAATCTTATAATGTTAGAAACAAGATCAAATTTCAACTTAAAAAGGAGAAACTTAAAACTGTTATCTCTCACACATTTTTTGTCTTAACCCATTTTACCCTGCTTTGAAAAACAAGGGTAAATAAAGATTCTTGTGGCTAGAGAGTTTAAGATGAGGCCAGTGTTGGCTGTATCTCATGGTAGAGAGGTGGACAGTAATCTAGGGCCATGCAAAAGGAGCCAAGACATCTGGGGCAGCCTTATTAAACAACCACCTCCTACAATGCTCCAGTCATAAGAAAAAATTGACCCAGTCCCATAAGATATGTACTTATGAGATAGAGGCTGGTGACTTGTACTAAGCCACTATTTTTAAAGATTTCACCATCTCAAGCCGGGAAACCAGAATATTAGAAAGTGGACATTTGGAAGACAAGCAATGCCCCAGTCATAGCAATGCCTAATCGTTGGTTGTTATTTATCATGTTCTTTCCTTGCACAGAAAAAAATTCTGGCCTAACTGCTTTCTTCCACAATTTGTTTCAAGATCCTGTAAGTCAAAGAAGGAACAACAATCACTTCTCTAATAATTTAATCTTTCCCTCATGCAAACATCCTTGTTTTTGAATGCTGAAGTTATGAGCTATATAAAAATGTAAATCTTAACCCCTAAGAAAGCAAAACATCCCATTTTATTTTTGAACATTTTTGAAAGGGAAACTGTAAATTGTTAGTACAGTGGAAGTGATATGAACATGTGCTTTGAAATGGCAATCTGAGTTCAAAATCTGCCTTTACAACATTTTAGTCTCAGTTATTTACTTCAAGTCTGCCTGTCTCAGCAACTTCTGCTATAAGATAAGCAAAACAGGAGATATGGCTGCTTATATAAATAGCTACATGCATACCACAGAAGTGCTAAACGTGTGTATATTGTACTGTCAGTTAGTTCATCTTTTAAAGCCTGCTGACATAAACATGTTCCTTTTAGGCATTTCATTTAGCCAATCACATCAAACAAATTGAAAATCAATGGTTGTCTTTGAAAATTCACATGTCAAACATTTCCTTTTAAGCTGTTGAAGTTGAAAGCCATAAGTAATAGAAACATGGAGATCTGCTCAACAAAATAGAGAGCCTGGGTTGACAAAACCACCAGGAAGGTGGAGAAGATTGTTTAATCTGTCTGCTAAGGCACATTTTAACTAGTCCTGTTGACTTTGCTATTTAAAAAAATTGATTTAGGACAACTAAGTTCTTAAAGCTATAGCTATAAAAATAAAAATATGGCCACCAATAAAATGAATGACTATGATGTCATGCTCATACTGTTGACAAGGGGAAGAGATGAATGAATATGAACAAAATATATGGCTTGAAACTCTCAAAGAATAAATGCAAAAGGATAGGATTTTTCAAAATGTATGGATATATATGCCAAGTTTAATATCCTATGTTTCTTCCACAGTTTGTAGCTATTATCAATTTTTAATTAGTATAAGTAATTTCACCACAGATATGCAGCATAATTTAAGACTCAATGTAATACAGTTTTTCATATGTCATTATTTCTGCATTATGTTGAATGAGTTTTCCCATACAGTATAATATTCATAGATGCAATGTGGTCATCAATGATAGCTGATCCAGAAGGCTGCCTATGACAAACTGGAGCTGGGAGCCTGCTTTGCTGCTTTCTCAGCCCTACAACACTGAAAGAGTCAACACTGCTATATCCTATCATTCTGTTTATTGAGGTTACCAGACAAGACTTGAGAGTATTTCTATACAGCAAAAAACAAAAGGAAAATTACACTTTCTTATCATTGGATTATATATGAGATAATGATAATTTAATTTCAGTCCATTCATTTATTAACTGTCTATAGAGTAAGAAATAGCTTCCTTCACAAGAAGCCATTCTCAACATCAGCAGGCATACAGACTCCTTACAGTTGTTCTCCATACTGCCAAGATCACTAGAGTGAATTATTGGAAACAATGGCTGCTGAGAATAAAGGAAAAATGATTGGAGAGAATAGAAGTTGATAGCATTGAAATAAAAACCTTCCAGTGGGACAGACGAATGTGGAACTGCATGTCTCTGCATATTTCCCCAAGGAGGCAAGTAAATAATGGCTTTGTCTATGAAATGCATTTTAAAACTGTAAAATAAAAGGATCATGTATCAAATTAAATTGTGTTGGCTTAGAGATATATTACAAATTTACACAATTTTACTTTCGTTTCATTTCTTTCATATGTGTCTATTCATATGCATTTATTACTTATTCTTCCTACAATGATTTTAAAGAAAAAGAAATAAGTAGATGAATAAATAAATGAGAGATACAGAGATACACAGATATATAAAGATACATCAATAGATACAGAGATATTGAGACATGGAAATAGATACAGATAATGAGAGCGTGCCTCATTAGCATAGGAATGTAAACTTCCTATTACTTACAAGGATTGATGAATCCAGAAGGTAACTGTCAATAGTTTTCCTTACTATCATAATTTCTGAAATGTTTCATAATTCAGATGTTCAGCATTATTCTGAAAACATTAATTAGTGATGTTTGTTGCCTGGCCATTCAATATTTCAAAGATTCATTTATAATTGTTACAATACAAGTGAAAAGCTCACAATGGAAAAATTCAAGGATACTAAATCAAGGGGGAAGAAAAGATTCCATGTCTAGAAAATGGTGACTTAAGCCTAAATATGAAATTGCAAGACTACAAATGTCATTAACAGTGAGTTCTACTTATGTTTGTGCATAAGTCAGAGCTCTCTAGACAAACAGTCCTGGTAGAATAAATACACACACACACACACACACACACACACACACATACACACATGCACACACACAGCATACACACACACACACACACACACACACACTACATACTATATCTGTCCAAGAATCTCATCCATGAGACTTGATATCTGAGCTTGCCTTCAGTATATATTGGAATCCTGCTGTAAGCTCTAAAACCAGGGAAGGAATGAACTTGCCAATAAGAATTAGAGCAAGGAGGAAAAGAGCCAGGAAGGGAAGCCACAGCCTTCTGAAACTTCCCTATAGATACAGAAGGATACACCTATAAATATATTCTTTGTGCATTAGTCTATTACAGTTTGCAATTAGAAATAAATAAATTTCCTTTTCTAAAAAGCTATAGTAATAATATCATACAGTCATAGAACACTAGATTACAGTGAAAATCAGACCCCAAATCATTGTTTTTTAATAAGTTTTATTCTTCAGAATGGTAAGTGCAATAAAATTAGAAAATTTGAAATATGTGGTTAGTACTATGCATAAAATTACCCACCTAATACATACACACATACACACACACACACACACAATGAAAATTTTTTGATAAGAAAAGAACAGACATAAAATAATATAATAGTAATGGTAATTAGAGCATAAAATGCAGTTTTAATTCAACTATATACTATTGATCCATAGTCTCTTGAATTTCTGTAAGTATGTCCTTCATGTGTTCTTGTACCAGCATCATGACCAGTGATTTTAACTCCAAGTCTTGTTTTACTGGTGTGATGGGGTATCCAGGACATGCTGTTAAAGGAGAATTAGGTTCAGATGTTGCCATATTGCCTTGATTTCTGTTAGTGACGTTCCTGCGTTTGCCTTTTGCCATCTAGTTCTCACTGGTGTTAGTTGGTCTTGTAAATGCTGGACTCACCAGTGCAAGCTGTCTTTTCCCAGGTGGCCTCTGGTGCACAGCTTACCTCCTGCACTGCCTGGAGACAGGGTGCTGTTGCCCAGGCTGTTCAGATCCTGAGGCAGACAACTGAAGGCTCCTGCCAGGGCCCACTGGATTCACCAGAGCACACTGACTTCTCCCAGCTGGCCTCTGGGAATCCCCTCTTGCCTCTTGCAGGACCTGGAGATGTGGTGTTGCCGCCCAGGCTGATCTGGATCCAGAAGCCGAGAGATCTGAGGGCTCCCGCCAGAGGCCTCAGGACTGGAACCTAAGCTCTGTGCCACTGGAACAATAATTGTGGGTGACTTCAACACTGCACTTTCCTCAATGGACCAATCAGGAAAACAGAAACTAAACAGGGACACAATGAAACTAATTGAAGCTTTGGACCAATTAGATGTAACAGATATATATAGAACATTCTATCCTAAAGCAAAAGAACATATCTTTTTCTCAGCACCTCATTGGTACCTTCTCCAAAATCGACCATATAATTGGTCACAAGACAGAACTCAACAAATATAAGAAGATCAAACTAATCCCATGCCTCCTATCAGATCACTATCGAGTAAAAGTGGTCTTCAATAGCAACAAAAACAACAGAAAACCCACATACATGTGGAAACTGAACAATATTCTACTCAATGATACCTTGGTCAAGGAAGAAATAAAGAAAGAAATTAAAGACTTTTTAGAATACAATGAAAATGAAGACACAACATACCCAAACCTATGGGACACAATGAAAGCAGTGCTAAGAGGAAAACTCATATCCCTGAGTGCCTCCAAAAAGAAAATGGAGAGAGCATACACTACCAGCTTAATGACACACCTGAAAGCCCGGGAACAAAAAGAAGCTATTTCACCCAGGAGGAGTAGAAGGCAGGAAATCATCAAACTCAGGGCTGAAATCAATCAAGTGGAAACAAAGAGAACCATACAAAGAATCAAGAAAACCAGGAGCTGGTTCTTTGAGAAAATCAACAAGATAGATAAACCCTTAGCCAGACTAACCAAAGGGCACAGAGACAGTATCCAGATTAACAAACTTAGAAATGAAAAGGGAGATATAACAATAGAAACTGAGGAAATTTAAGAAATCATTAGATCCTACTACAAAAGCCTATACTCAACACAACTGGAGAATCTGGAGGAAATGGACAGTTTCTTAGACAGATATCTGACACAAAAACTAAATCAGGATCAAATAGATCAACTAAACAGTCCCATAACACCTGAAGAAATAAAAAGGGTCATAGAAAGTCTCCCAACCAAAAAAAGCATGGGACCAGATGGCTTCAGTGCACAGTTCTATCAGACCTTCATAGAAGACCTAACACCAATACTCTTCAAACTATTCCACAAAATAGAAACAGAAGGAACTCTACCCAACTCGTTCTATGAAGCCACAATTACGCTGATACCAAAACCACACAAAGATCCAACAAAGAAAGGGAACTTCAGGCCAATTTCTCTTATGAATATTGATGCAAAAATTCTTGCCAACCGAATCCAAGAAGACATCAAGACGATCATCCACCATGATCAAGTAGGCTTCATCCCAGTGATGCAGGGATGGTTCAATATAAGGAAATCCATTAATGCTATCCACTACATAAACAAACTCAAAGAAAAAAACCATATGATCATCTCATTAGATGCAGAAAAAGCATTTGACAAAATCCAGCATCCTTTCATGCTAAAAGTATTGGAAAGAACAGGGATTCAAGGCCCATACCTAAACATTGTTAAAGCAATATACAGCAAACCACGGTAGCCAACATCAAACTAAATGGAGAGAAACTTGAAGCAATCCCACTAAAATCAGGGACTAGACAAGGCTGTCCTCTCTCTTCATATCTTTTCAATCTAGTACTTGAAATTCTAGCTAGAGCAATTAGACAACATAAAGAGGTCAAGGAGATACAAATTGGAAAGGAAGAAGTCAAATTATCACTATTTGCAGATGACATGATAGTCTACTTAAGTGACCCAAAAACCTCCACCAGAGAACTCCTACAGCTGATAACTTCAGCAGAGTGGCTGGTTATAAAATGAACTCAAGCAAATCAGTTGCCTTCCTATACTCAAAGGATAAGTAGGCTGAGAAAGAAGTTAGGGAAATGACACCCTTCAAAATAGCCACAAACAATATAAAGTATCTTGGTGTGACTCTAACCAAACAAGTGAAAGATCTATATGACAAGAACTTCAGGTCTCTGAAGAAGGAAATCAAAGAAGACCTCAGAAAATGGAAAAATCTGCCATGCTTATGGATTGGCAGGATTAATATAGTTAAAAATGGCCATCTTGCCAAAAGCGATCTACAGATTCAATGAAATCCCCATCAAAATCCCAACACAGTTCTTCACAGAGTTAGAAAAAGCAATTCTTAAATTCATCTGGAATAACAAGCAACCCAGGATAGCTAAAACTCTTCTCAACAACAAAAGAAATTCTGGGGGACTCAGTATCTCTGACTTCAAGCAATACTACAGAGCAATAGTGCTAAAAACTGCATGGTATTGGCACAGTGACAGACAAGTGGACCAATGGATAGAAGTGAAGATCCAGAAATGAATCCACACACCTATGGTCACTTGATCTTCGACAAAGAAGCCAAAAACATCCAGTGGAAAAAAGATAGCCTTTTCAACAAACGGTGCTGGTTCAATTGGAGGTCAGCATGCAGAAGAATGCGAATTGATCCATTCTTATCTCCATGTACTAAACTTCACTCCAAGTGGATCAAGGACCTCCATGTAAAACCAGACACAATGAAACTAATAGAAAAGAAACTGGGGAAGACCCTTGAGGACATGGGCACAGGGGGAAAGTTCCTGAACAGATCACCATTAGCTTATGCTTAAAGATCAAGAATTGACAAATGGGACCTCATAAAATTTCAAAGTTTCTGTAAGGCAAAGGACACTGTTAAAAGGACAAAAAGGCAACCATCAAATTGGGAAAGGATATTCACCAACCCCACATCTGATAGAGGGCTAATATCCAATATATACAAAGAACTCAAGAAGTTAGACCCCAGGGAACAAAGTAAGCCTATTAAAAAATGGGTTACAGATCTAAACAAAGAATTTTCACCTGAAGAAATTCGGATGGCCGAGAAGCACCTTAACAAGTGCTCAACATCATTAGTCATTAGGGAAATGCAGATCAAAACAACATGAGATTTCACCTTACACCAGTCAGAATGGCTAAGGTAAAAAACTCAGGAGACAGCAGGTGTTGGCGAGGATGTGGAGAAAGAGGAACACTCCTCCAGTGCTGGTGGGGCTGCAAGATGGTACAACCACTGTGGAAATCAGTCTGGAGGTTCCTCAGAAAACTGGACATGAGACTGCCAGAGGACGCTGCTATACCTCTCCTGGGCATATACCCAAAGGATTCCCCAGCATGCAATAAAGACACATGCTCCATTATGTTCATAGCAGCTTTATTTATAATAGTTAGAAGCTGGAAAGAGCCCAGATGCCCCTCAAAGGAGGAATGGATACAGAAAATGTGATATATTTACACAATGGAATACTACTCAGCAATTAGAAACAATGAATTCACAAAATTTTTAGGCAAATGGTTTGATCTGGAAAATATCATCCTAAGCGAGGTAACCCAGTCACAAAAGAATATACATGGAATGCAATCTCTGATAAGTGGATATTAATTAGCCCAGAATCCCTGAATACCCAAGGCACAAATTGCATAACAAATGACTCCCATGAAGAAGTAAGGAGAGGGTCCTGATCCTTGAAAGGATTGATCTAGCATTGGAAGGGAATATAAGGACAGAGAAAAAGGAGGGAGGTGAATGGAGAAGGGATGGAGAAACGAAGGTTTATGGGACATATGGGGAGGGGGAATCAGGGAAAGGGGAAATCATTTGGAATGTAAACAAAGAATATAGAAAATAAAAATATTAAAAAATTATTCAACTATATACTCAAAAGTATAATTTAAAAGCAATATGTAAAGTAAAAACTATTAATTTTAACAAAATTAGTTATTGGTGTGCTGTCTATATTAACACATTTTGTTGTCATTAGTGGTAAGGTTTGAAACTACAAACTCACACATAGCATGTGCTAGTCAAGATCTCTACAGTTAAGCTGCATTAGTGTCTGTATTTGAAATATTTCAAAAGACAGAAAACTACAAATAGAAGTGAAGATGAAAGAAGACGCTTTGAAAGAATTAGCTCTCTTTATATAAACAGGAGGAATTTGTATCTCAAATGTACATAAAGCATCATCTTCATTTTTAAGACTTTTACATTTCAATTTTAGATAAGCCTGACTGAAGTATAACAGTAAACTATGAGTTATATAGAGTCAGAAAAGACAAAAGACTTAAGAAAAGACTTTGGGAATCAAGGAAACTTCCATCCCATCCCATGAGGGTTAAGCAACAACCCAATAACCCTCAGTGACTGTGCCTCTGTGTGTGCTCACTTGTCTGCAGTTAAGATCATTACCATCAAGACATTTTCCATGGGTGTTTTAACCTCTTGTCTCAAGCCTTAATTCCTGTTTTGGTAGAAAGTTGTTTCTTACTATTTACAAAGAATTGTCCCATGCAGCTTCCTTGTCAATTCTAGTTGTTTTGCCCTCTATTCTCTTACTTGCTTCTTATAGTCACACCAGATAATTTATATTATTTGTGACTATTGTGATGGGTGTTGTTTGCCTAATTTCTTCTCATCCCATTTATTCTCTGGATAGAGGAAGGCTACTGATTTGTTTGAATTAGTTTTCAGCCACTTTGCTGAAATTGTATGTCAGCTGTAGGAATTCTCTGGTAGAATTTTGAGGGTCACTTATCCAATCATCCACAAATAATGATACCTTGACTTCTTCTTTTCCAATTTGTATCCCTTTGACCTCCTTTATTGTCCAATTATCACTCTTAAAGGAACCAGCAGCTGCTCAGTTTCTATGGTAAAAGACAAAACTGTTTTTCCTAGAAAACATTTCTGTGATTGTGTTTATTGGGTTGGGCAGATGACAAAAATGCTCCTTTCTTGAAATTACAGCTAGAAGAATAGTAAGAAATATTGTCTAGTCTAACTATATTGCCAGGAGCCAAACTGACCTTACTTTATGTTTAGAGTTCATTTTAAAGATAGACTTAGGTTTTGACTTCTCCTCAGCTACAGACCTTGGAGAGATTGGGTGGTCGATGGTCACTGTGACCTGCCAGAAGAAGAAAACATCTTGCAGCTGCCAGAAAATCACCTTGGCTGAATGCCCGGGCTATGTGAAGAATCCTACTTGCCTTACTTCTTCCCCTGCCTGTATAAGTTGCCTGAGAAAATTCATTATTTTTTTTGGGGGGGGGGCCTTGAACAAAGTTGGTCTTGGCCTTCTTCTTTGCATCTCTTGTCTCTATTTCTCTGCCCTTCTCTTCTATGGTCCCCTGTCAAAAACCCCCACAGGCTGGGGCAACTGGTGCCCAACGTGTAACAAATACAGCTTAATTTAAGAAACATGTACTGTTTCTTGCTTTTAGGACACTTAAAAGCTCATACTAGATTGTCCAGACTCCTTAATGAAGACAATGCCAGAGCAGATTTACATATCAGGCAGATTACAGACTTTACACAAAGGTCTCATTCTTTACATCATCAAAATAATAATAGCATAAGACAATAATTTGATATTTCTAAATCATGTACGAGTCAAATTACAAAGACCCGTCCTCATTGTCCTCAAGCTCTTCATGTACCACACAATAGTGTTAATCCTTGAAGATTCATACCTGATCAAGACAAATACATGTAACTCATATTTCTGATTTAAAAAAATAAAAACTATACATATAATTAACAGCTTTTCAAGCTTTCTAATTGCAACTGTTTTAAAAGGAGAAGCAACTAAAACTAAAATTAGTCATTGCCTATATTGTTTTTCTATACTAGATGTTTCAAATAAGATTAAGATAAAATTATAACTATTATAGTTATTCATTTAAGATATTTGGTTAACAATTTAATATTAGTCATATTACTGAGATTCCTTATACTCCTCAAGGACAAAATATTGTGGAACAGGCCCATAGAACTTTAAGACAATAATTTTATAAATAAAAGAGGGGAGAATCATATCTCCATACACCTCAAAACAATTTAAAATTTCAGTGCCAAAAAAACTCTCTGAGTGTGGGGAAGAGGGCATGCTTGTGTTTTTGTCTGCAGGATGATGAAGGAGCATGCTAGCTGCCAAAGTGATTAACGAGAGAGAGATGCTGATCATTGAAACTGGTTGCAGTCCTTGACACCTTTAGATACCTCCTGCTAATGCTGGCACTACAGACATCTGCAGACTGAACATCTCCATACAGATTTTTTGGTGTCTTCTGAACATTTCAGAAGAGAGAAACGTGTATTATTTTTGCCCTTTGTAATTAGCCTTTCCCTGACCACCTCTATGGTGGCCGCTGCATTGGCAGGTGGAACATTAGGACATTCTATTGTAATCATCATTAAGTTAGCTCAACAATTTCAATTAGCTATAGAGGCTTCTGCTGAATCTCTGGCTTCCCTGCAAAGGCAAATAACTCCACTTGCCCAAGTTGCCTTTCAGAATTGCTGTGCCTTAGACCTTCTCACAGCTGAGAAGGGTGGTTTGTTCTTAAGGAAGAATGTTGTTACTATGTTAATGAATCTGACCTGATAGAATTACAGGTGCATAAACTCCATAAGCTGAGTGAGGATCTACCGAGACAGAAATTTTCTAGAGCTGCCACTGATTGATAGCATGCTTTCCCTCCCTGATGCCCTTTGTTGGGCCGTTGCTTATGTATAAGATTATGCAACAGGTTGGCTCTGTGGCATTCAAAACCATACAGGTACATTGTCATCAACTTGATTTGGCTGACAGAGGCCTCCACTGAGCCATGTGATGACATTGCCCCCATGGGGAATGCACTCAGAACTATGCACACTGGTTCAGCACAGTGTGAACTCAGTGTGGGCACCTGCAAGGGGTGTAGAGCAAGGCCCTACAGGAGTAGGACCCAATTGTCCACTTCTGAGTCCCCCATGAATCACGCCTGATCTGCATAGGGGTTGGTGTCAGTCCTTGGACTACACTTCATTATGTGGGAATCTCCCACCAAGATAGGCTCTGCCCCTCCTCTCCAAAAGACACCAAGACCCACCTAAGACGTGGGAAGAACAATCCACTGTTGCCCACAAGAGGGACTAGGTCAATTCTTCCTCCCTTTGTGGTTAATGCCCACTCGTGCATCAACGAGACCTATAGATGTCTGCTTTCTTGCCAGCCTCACAAAAGTTAAATAAAAAGGGAGGAGATGCCAGGAACCAAACTGACCTTACTTTATGTTTAGACTTCATTTTAAAGATAGGCTTAAGTTTTGACTTCTCCTCAGCTACAGACCTTGGAGAGATTGAAAAATTTTGGTCTTGGCCTTCTTCTTCTTCATGTCTCCTGTCTTCATTTCTCTGCCCTTCTCTTCTAGGTTCCCCTGTTGAAAATCCCCGCAGGATGGGGCACTATATAAGATGTGTGTGTCCACTCATTTCACGTTTATTTCTGACTGGTCTAAATATATAAATATGTTCTATATATCATGGTTTTGATTGTTGGTTTATTAGTTATTAGGTATGGTTAAAAATTTGCAACATTGGTAACAAAAAGTTGGCTTAAAAATGTTAACTTAAGGGTGTATTTGCTTCTTTTATTCTAAAGCCTTCAGATATGCTGTCAGTTGATAATGTATGCTCTTTCCAGTTTCTTTTGGAGGCACTCAAAGCTATGAGTTTTCCTCTTAACAATGCTTTCATTGTGTCCCATAAGTTTGGGTATGTTGTGCCTTCCTTTTCATTAAGTTCTAAAAGTCTTTAATTTCTTTCTTTATTTCTTCCTTGAAACACTTATCATTGAGTAGAGGGTTGTTTAATTTGCACATGTATGTGGGCTTTCTATTAGTTTTGTTATTATTGAATACCAGCCTTAGTCCATGGTGATAGAGTGCATGAGATTATTTCAGTCTTCTTATATCTGTTGAGGCCCGTTTTGTAACCGATTATATGGTCAATTTTGGAGAAGGTACCGTGAGGAGCTGAGAAGAAGGTATAGTCTTATGTTTTAGGATAAAATGTTCTATAGATATCTGTTAAATCCATTTGGTTCATAACTTCTATTAGTTTCACTGTTTCTCTATTTAGTTTCTGTTTCCATGATATGACCATTGATGAGAATGGGGTATTAAAATTTGGGGAGTACTTGTTGCTCCAGAAAAGATTCAAAGACAATATCCTTTTAAATATTTGGGACATCAGTTATAGCATAAACAAATTCAAATAAGAAAAGATAGTTTACTTACTTTAAATCTTTTCCAAAGCTTCTAGATGTTAAGTGGCTAAGACCTCATCATAAGCTCACCAGAGGAGGACTTAAGCCACTATTTGATATTCTCAAAGGGGATACAAATCCTAATTACTTTTGACAATTAATTGATGGCAGATAAATAGCTTTGCAGAAAGTAGAGAAAGCTATTACTTAACAACATATACATTATATAGACTATGATCAATTGTTGGCTGTTTGCACCCCCAGAAGTCCTTTGGCAAAAGGGCCCAGTATCTCTCTATATTTCTATAGGCTCTATGTGCTTACTGTATTTATAGATGGCTCATCTAATGGAAACACAGCATATGTAATTAGATCACATGTTTATTCTCTTGAGTTTCCCATGCTTCAGCACAGATAATTGAATTGTGTGTTCTAGCAACTATGTTTTGGAAGTTTGAAAAATCAAGCTTTTGATTTATATACTGATAGTAAATCTATAACTCTTGGTCTGCAATTATTTGAAACTGTTCCTTTTTAGATAGAGCTAATTCTGAATTTTGGAATTAGTTATACAAATACAACTTAATTTAAGAGAATGTACTATTCCTTAATTTACATTTAAGAGTTCATACAGGATTGCCCAGACCCCTTAGTGAGAGCAATGCCACAGCAGGTTTGCATACCAGGCAAATTATAGGCCTTACACAGTAAAAATAGTTTGAGACAACAATTCAGTGTTTCTAGAGAATGTGTACATCACATTGTAAAGACTTATTCTGAATGTCCTTGATTTCTTCCTGTACAACATAATGGTGTGATAGCTAATCAATTATGGTAAATGGATACTACTCATATTTCTGGTTTTATAAAATTAAAATATGTACATCCAACTATTAACACCTTTTCAGGCTTTTTTATTGCAACTGATTTAGCAGGAGATGCAACTAAAAGCGTAATGTCTTATTGCTTACATTGTTTCGCTATGCTCGGTGTTTCAAATCACATTAAAACAAATAATGGAACCTGCTATGGCAGTCACATATTTGAGACATTTTATCAACAATTTAGTGTTACCCATATTACTGGGATTTCTTATACTCCTCAAGGACAAGTTATTGTGGAACTTTAAAACAATATCTTCATAAAATAGAAAAGGAGGATTTATATCAATGTACACCACAAATTTATTTAAATCGTGTTCTTTTTATTTTAAATTTTAAAATTTGGATGCCAAGGAACTCTCTGCTGAGTTTCTATGGCATCCTACAACTAGGCATATTCATGCCTAGGTGAAATGGAAGGATACACTTACTGGCATATGGCATGATCCCAATCAGGTATTAATATGGGGAAGAGGGAATGTTTGTGTTTTTTCTTCAGGATGCTGAAGGAGTGTGCTAGCTGCCAGAGTGATTGGTCTGACATGCTGATGCTGGGACAAAGGATGCTGCTGACTGTGAGTTTGCTGAGTGCCCTGAAATGATGACAAGAAAGTTGTATTGGATGTATATGTTCCTGATCCACCCTTGCTTTCCTATATCCCAGATTGGACCAGCTGCTTTGTCACAAGCTTTTAGACCTTGTGAGACAGAGAACATGGAGTCTATGGAATCTGCCTTCAAAAATGTACTCAAATAGAAAAGCTGTTATAATGATCCTTCTCTTTCCATTAATGTGATCAATTATTCTGATTTAATCATGGACTGGTCTAGAAATCAATCTAATATTGGGCAAAAAGGAAATAGCAGTCTTCATTTGGAAGGCTGGTTCTGAACATTTTCAGAGACATATTTGAAAATTGACCACTGCCTTGTATGGCATGTTTGAAGTGGAAAAAAACTGAAAGCAGAATCTGAATTTCAAGCAAATGTTAGTGAATGTGTTACGGCTCCTAATATTTTATTAAATGGTCATGTTAAAATTATTTTTGTTTCTTCTATGATATATAATGTAAGTTGTATTTATTGTATACTTTCTAAATGTGTTAATGTGTTGATATCTGACATGTCTGTTATGGTGGTCTATCAACCAGCTTTTGTTTTATCTGTGAGTATTTCAGGACCTTGGTATTCTAAAAAAGCTAGCAGATATTAGAAAAAGTTGAGTCAGGTTTTAAGCAGAAGTAAGAGGATAGTGGGCTTGATTATTGCTGGTGTAGCAGCTTTAATTACATTAATAGCTAGCACCACTGCTTCTGCAATTACTTTGACATGTGAAGTTAAGAAACCTACTTTTATTATCAATTTAGGAAAAATGTGAGTAATGCTTTGAGTATTCAAAAAGATTTAGACAGATATTTGGAACAATGGATTGATGATCTTTCATAATACTGTTCAAATTATTGGAGAGGAGTTTCAGAGTTTAAGAGTAAGAAGCTTTCTTAAGTTTCATACTAAATACCAATGGATTTGTTACTTCTAAAATTTACAATGACAGTCATTATAATTGGGAAATTTTTCAAAGATACTTGTGGAGTATTTGGCATTCTAACACCTCTCTGGATGCTTTAACTTTGGATACTGAGATTATGAATTTAAAGAATGCTGCTTCTCTGAGCGCTGATGCTGCAGATATTGCTGCTAAAAGTATCCATGGCTTAAGGTCAGTATTTCCATCTTGTTCATATTTCAAGAATGGCTTATATAGCTTGATCATATTAGCCTTCTTGTCCTGGGAATACTTCTATTTGTGCCCATTGTGATAAAACTTGCCTTTAAGAATATCAAGGCATATACCCAGAGGATTCCCCAGCATGTAAGAAGGATACATGCTCCACTATGTTCATAGCAGCCCTATTTATAATAGCCAGAAGCTGAAAAGAACCCAGATGTCCCTCAACAGAGGAATGGATACAGAAAATGTGGTTTATATACACAATGGAGTATTACTCAGCCATTAGAATGAATGAATTCATGAAATTCTTAGACAAATGGATGGAACTGGAAAACATCATCCTAAGTGAGGTAACCCACTCTAAAAAGAACACTCATGGTATGCACTCACTGATATCAGCCTAGAAGCTTGAAATACCCAAGACACAATTCACATATCAAATGATGCCCAAGAATAAGAAAGGAGTGGTCCCTGGTCCTAAAAAGCCTCAGTGCAGCAGTGTAGGTGAATACCAGGACAGGGAAGTGGGAAGAGGTAGATTGGGGAACAGGGGCAGGGAAGAGGACTTCAGGGAGGGGGGATGCAGGAAAGGGAAAATCACTTGAGATGTAAATAAAGAATATATCAATTTTTTTATTTTTTTATTTTTTTTATTTGATAAATTTTTTATTTACATTGCAAATGATTTCCCCTTTTCTAGACCCCCACTCCCCGAAAGTCCCATCAGCCCCCTTCCCTCCCCCTGTTTTCCCACCCAACCTTTCCCACTTCCCTGTTCTGGTTTTGCCCTATAAAAATGCTCAACTTCATTAGTCATTAGGGAAATGCAGATCAAAACAACCCTGAGATTTCACCTTACTCCAGTCAGAATGGCTAAGATTAAAAAATTCAGGAGACAGCAGACGTTGGTGAGGATGTGGAGAAAGAGGAACACTCCTCCACTGCTGGTGGGGTTGCAAATTGGTACAGCTACTCTGGAAATCAGTCTGGCGTCTGGCGGTTCCTCCGAAAACTGGGCACCTACCTCTCTTCCAGAAGATCCTGCTATACCACTACTGGACATATACCCAGAAGATTCCCCAGCATGTAATAAGGATACATGCTCCACTATGTTCATAGCAGCCCTATTTATAATTGCCAGAAGCTGGAAAGAACCCAGATATCCCTCAACAGAAGAGTGGATGCAAAAAATGTGGTATATATACACAATGGAGTACTATTCAGCCATTAGAAACAATGAATTCATGAAATTCTTAGGCAAATTGATGGAGCTGGAGAACGGAGGAATGGCCCCTTGTTCTGGAAAGAATATATCAAATTTAAAAAAAGCATCCAAGCAAAAAAAAAAGAAATGTAAATGAAGATTATATAAGAAAGAAAGAAAAAAAGAAAGAAAGAAAGAAAGAAAGAAAGAAAGAAAGAAAGAAAGAAAGAAAGAAAGAAAGAAAGAAAGAAAGAAAGAAAGAAAGAAAGAAAGAAAGAAAGAAAGAAAGAAAGAAAGAAAGGGAATATCAATGTGTTGGTGGCCAGCATGGCTTGAAACCAAAAATGGATCTCCAGAGTTCGTAATGTAACAGGCTGTTAGTCAATGAAGGGTAAATATCTGTTCAGTGCCTTACCACCCTAAAATAGAATAGCATTGCTTTTGAACATGCTAATTCCACGAGTAAGGAAGGCATTTTTGTCAGAACAACCTAAGACAGATGCAATCTTGTTTATGAAATAGAAAATGGGGAAATGTGGAAAACTATCCATACTGCTTATAGAAATTTGAAGAGAACTTGTCATTGTGCTCAGAGGAGGAAATAGGATCAAATAAGAGTATATGCATTTGGGATATCATGGTAAACACAGACAAAGAATGCGTGACTTTCCTTTTGTCTTGGTAGTCCTGATAAGCTCACCAGACCCAGTGTCTCTGGGGACTTTCTTTATTGCTTTGTTTGATTACTATCTGCTGTGACCTCTTGGCTCTTTGCCTTGTTTGTTCACTTTGTGTTTGATCTAAGAACTGACCCTATTCTCTGCTAGTACCTAGAATGCTATAAACGCTGACTGTAAAAAACTAAAGCTGCTTCAGCCTCAGACTGAATGGGGATATGTTATAATGTTGTCTAAGTATCTTTTTCTTTTCAATCCTCACTCCCTCCCTTAAGACCTTGTTGACTGACTGAGCAGGCTTGGTCAACTATCTATGTGATTTAAGATCCAACTTCAAATATTTTTATGATTACATTTTGCACTTAAGAGTAGAGATAACTGTATCAACATAAGATTAAAATGTTGTAAATTCTAAAGAACTTTTGTAAAATGCTAGTAGAAAAGGTCTGCTATATAATAGTTCCCAACGTATTTTAATTTTGAGGTTACTAAGTTTTGTGTTAAATATGCAGCCATTGACAAAAGATGAGTATAGATATGTTTAAATATATTGATTTGTCATTACCAATATTTGACTTTCATGTAATTTTCTTATGCCATGGCATACTCCTTTGATATCTTCCATTTTTTAAAGCATACAACAACATTCTCTCAACTCTTAGCCATGTGGAAAAATGCAGTTTGATTGTGAGACTGTGGTTTTTCAACTGCCTGCCTTTAACTATCAGGTTTCAGACATTTTAATGCATTACTATTGACTAACTGAACTAAGAATTCAAGAAGTACTTAATGAGTATTTAATAGGCTAATGCAATACAATCTTCAAGGTTTCTGTTTAATATCCTACTTAAGAAGAAATTAGGTAAAGTAAAATTCCTTATCATTCCTTGATTTTGTATCCTTTGAAACCACTTAATCTATTTGAGCCTTTAATTCACTAATCCCTTCTTTTCATATTTATTCTCTTCCTAGCTCTATCAGCCCTTTTCTGGTGTATTCAAACAGGGATCACAAATCAAGCATGGATCATGGTGATTTCTGTAACCTAGCTTGCTTAGCCTGGCTGCTGCTCCTTTTTAATTATTTCAGACTTCCTTTGAAAAGAAAAAAAAAAAGAAAAGAAAAAAATCTACTGTCTCAGTCTGCCAGGCCTAATGAGACTCAACACATATTTGTTTCTGAAATGAAACTGATCACTTGTTGCATGCTTTTTGAAATCCATTCGTCAAATTTCAGACAGAGTTATAAAAGTAGGATTGACAAGCACCACTTACAGGTAAAAACTGCTGACAGAAAAGAGAAGTGTGAGAAGTGGGTTCGTTTGAGAAGAAGTTGACATAAGAAGAAGGACCTCAATATTGGATGAACCATGCTGGGGGCCTTGAGGTAAAAAAAAAAAAAAAAAATTCAAAAGAGAGAGCACATTATGTCAAAGACAAGATGATTGGCGCTTTGAAAGGAATGAAAGGTTTCCCTTCAAAACCTAGAGACAAGTTTTACTAAAAGAGATGGTTTATATAGGACAATTGGGAGGCCAAAGAAGAGCTGTGGGAAATCACCAAATGTACTCTTAGGAGCAGCAGGAAGTTCCTCACTATATGTTTTAGTCTGGGAGAATCTCTCTGACTAGAAACAAGGAGGTTCCCTGTAATGTGTAGGACCATGAACTAGGAACTGAGAAGACTGTGTGGTCTATAAAAAAATGAGTAGTCCAAAAATGGCTGCACAGTACATGGGCTGGATACCTCAGCATTCCTAATGTGATGTCAAAGGTCTGCAGGAGTCCTGGAGAGCTTTGTTATTACAACCACCTTGAGGGGCTGAAGAGGCTGGGCAAAATATAGAAGTAGCAGTATTATGGGATAGGTTCACTCACCAGTAAGAAGGTTGGCAGGTATACCAACAGCATGATTTTACCTTAGAACTCTTTATATCTCAGCCAGCATAGAAGGGTTATGCTTGCACTAGAGGTTAGATAAAATCAAGACAAGAATAAAGATTAGCTATCATAGCCACCCTTGCTTCATTTAAATATGTTTTTAGATAATTCTAATATATTAATGAAATAATAAATGTAAATGTGTTTAAGACTCTCAAATGTAGGAATATGTAAAATACCATGCTTGATTCTGTCGATGACAAAGAAATAATGGCATAAAAATAGAAAGATATGACACACAATTAAAATTAAACTTCAAAATTATGTGGAATTTTAAAGCTACATCATAGCAGTTATTCTTTTTTTTTGGTGGAAAAAGAATTTGTAGGACTGTGGACTTCTGAGAAGATCTCTACCTCTCTGGAGAATCGTTGCTAGGCCATTCTGACCAATTAGTTGATCATTTGATTAAAAATCTGTCCTTGAAAATCCCTAGTGCAGCTATCTGAAGGACAAAACTTTAGTTGGCATTATGTCCCCGAAAGATGTGGACTTCGTTAAGACAGAATATTTAAACCCAGCCTCTGCCTCTGTCATCAGACATAAACTTAACTTTGCAGATTTCAAATGCCACTGAATTATCATAAATACACAGATGTCCCCTTCTTAGTTCCATCCAATATAAATATCGGAACTACCAAGAAGAGCATTACATAATATTCTCAAAATATGAAAAAAACTTTTTTTAAATCTTCAATATATATAATAGAATCTGTGATTTAAAGATCATTTGACCCAAAACCTAAGCTCAAATCAGGATCACATCACAAGATGGAGAGTCAATTCCTGTCTTTAAATTCAAAAAGAGTGATGTATTCATGTACTCCAGAGTTATAACTGAGTTCATAGATCGTGCTGTGATGCTCACATTAAATGCCTATCCTTTACATGTAGATTAGTAATGCTGCATTCATAACCTCTAGTCCCTTACTTATCCTAGACAATCTGATGTGTGTCTGTAGAGATGTTCTGAGATATCTAGGGAAAGAAATTAAGCAAAAATAAGGAAGTAGACTCCATACTTTGACTAGTAAATTTAAAACTATATCAGAAATGGTTTCTTTGTCAAAATTCAAGTGTCTATAGTACTGTGGACTTATTTCTTAGTTTTTGATTTGAGCCTATTGATCAACCTGTCTGTTTCTACACCAATACCATGCAGCTTTTATTACTATTTCTTTATACTACAACTTGAGTTCATGGATGGTGATATCTTCAGAAATTCTATTAACAAGGTTAAATTCTTTAAAAACAAGATTGTTTTAGCTATCCTGTTTTTTTGCTTTGTTTTGTTTTTGATATTAGCCCAGAAGCTTGGAATATCCAAGACACAATTCACATATCAAATGATGCCCGAGATGAAGGAAGAATAAAGCTGGGCAGTGGTGGTCCAAGCCTTTAATCCCAGCACTTGGGAGGCAGAGGCAGGTGGATTTCTGAGTTCGATGCCAGCCTGGTCTACAGAGTGAGTTCCAGGACAGCCAGGGTAACATAGAGAAACCCTGTCTTTTTTTTTTTTTTGGATATATTTTTTATTAACATTTCAAATGATTTCCCCTTATCTGGGTCCCTACTCACTGAAAGTCCCATATGCCCCCTTCCCTCCACCTGTTCTCCCACCCACCCCTTCCCACTTCCCTGTTCTGGTTTTGCCCTATACTGCTACACTAAGTCTTTCCAGAACAAGGGGCCACTCCCTTCTTCTTGTACCTCATTTGATCTGTGGACTATGTTTTGGGTATTCCAGTTTTCTAGGTTAATATCCACTTATTAGTGAGTACACACCATGAATGATCTTTTGAGACTGGGTTACCTCACTTAGTATGGTGTTCTCCAGCTCCATCCATTTGCCTAAGAATTTCATGAATTCATTGTTTCTAATGGCTGAATAGTACTCCATTGTGTATATATACCACATTTCTTGCATCCATTCTTCTGTTGAGGGATACCTAGGTTCTTTCCAGCTTCTGGATATTATAAATAGGGCTGCTATGAACATAGTGGAGCATGTATCCTTATTACATGCTGGGGAATTCTCTAGGTATATGCCCAGGAGTGGTATAGCAGGATCTTTTGGAAGCGACTTGCCCAGTTTTCTGAGGAACCAAAAAACTGATTTCCAGAGTGGTTGTACCAATTTGCAACCCCACCAGCAGTGGAGGAGCATTCCTCTTTCTCTACATCCTCACCAACACCTGCTGTCTCCTGAATTTTTAATCTTAGCTATTCTGACACCTGTAAGGTGAAATCTCAGGGTTGTTTTGGTTTGCATTTCCCGAATGACTAATGAAGCTGAGCATTTTTTAAGATGCTTCTCAGCCATCCGAAGTTCTTCAGGTGAAAATTCTTTGTTTAACTCTGTACCCATTTTTAATAGGGTTATTTGGATTTCTGGGGTCTAACTTCTTGAGTTCTTTGTATATATTGGATATTGGCCTTCTATCTGATGTAGGGTTGGTGAAAATCTTTTCCCAATTTGTTGGTTGCTGATTTGTCCTTTTGATGGTGTCCTTTGTCTTACAGAAACTTTGTAATTTTATGAGGTCCCAATTGTCAATTTTTGATCTTAGAGCATATGCTACTGGTGATCTGTTCAGAAACTTTTCCCCTGTACCAAGGTCCTCAAGGGTCTTTCCCAGTTTATTTTCTATTATTTCAGACTGTCTGGCATTAACTGTAGGTCCTAGATCCATTTAGAGTTGAGCTTAGTACAAGGAGACAAGGATGGATCAATTCTGCATGCTGAAGTCCAGTTGAAACAGCACCATTTGTTGAAAAGGCTATCTTTTTTCCATTGGGTGTTTTCAGCCCCTTTGTTGAGGATCAAGTAGCTATAGGTGTGTGGGTTCATTTCTGGATTTTCAATCCTGTTTCATTGATCTGCCTGCCTGTCACTGTACCAATACCATGCAGTTTTTAACACTATTGCTCTGTAGTATTGCTTGAGGTCAGGGACACTGATTCCCCCAGAATTTCTTTTGTTGTTGAGAATAGTTTTAGCTATCCTGGGTTTTTTGTTACTCCAGATGAATTTGAGAATTGCTCTTTCTAACTCTATGAAGAATTGAGTTGGAATTTTGATGGTTATTGCGTTGAATCTGTATATTGCTTTTGGCAAAATGGCCATTTTAACTATTTTAGTCCTGCTGATCCATGAGCATGGGAGGTTTTTCCATTTTTTGAGGTCTTCTTCCATTTCCTTTTTCAGAATCTTGAAGTTCTTGTAATACAGATCTTTCACATGTTTGGTAAGAGTCACCGCAAGGTACTTAATGTTTGTGGCTATTGTGAAGGGGGTGATTTCCCTAATTTCTTTCTCAGTCTGCTTATCCTTTGAGTATAGGAAGGCTACTGATTTGCTTGAGTTGATTTTATAACCTGCCACTTTGCTGAAGTTGTTTATCAGCTGTAGAAGTTCTCTAATGGAGTTTTTTGGGTCACTTAGGTAGATTATCATATCATCTGCAAATAATGATAGTTTGACTTCTTCCTTTTTCAAATGCTTTTTCATCATCCAATTAAATGACCATGTGGTTTTTTTTTTCTTTGAGTTTGTTTATGTAGTGGATTGCATTGATGGATTTCTATATATTGAACCAACCCTGCATCCCTGGGATGAATCCTACTTGATCATGGTGGATGATCGTTTTTATGTGTTATTGGATTCAGTTCGCAAAAATTTTATTGAGTATTTTTGCATCCATGTTCATAAGAGAAATTGGTCTGAAGTTTCTCTCTCTTTGTTGGATATTTTTCTGTTTTTGTATCAGCATAATTGTGGCTTCATAGAAGGAATTGGGTACTGTTCCTTCTGTTTCTATTTTGTGGAATAGTTTGAAGAGTATTGGTGTTAGGTCTTCTTTGAAGGACTGATAGAATTCTGCACTAAACCATCTGGTCCTGTTTTTTTTGTTTTTGTTTTGTTTTTTTTGTTGTTTTTGTTTTTTGTTTTCTTTTTTTTTGTTTTTTGTTGTTTTTTTTTTTTTGTTGGAAGACTTTCTATGACCCCTTCTATTTTTTTAGGGGTTATGGGACTGTTTAGATGATCTATTTGGTCCTGATTTAATTTTGGTATTTGGTATCTGTCTAGGAAATTCTACATTTCCTCCAGATTCTCCAATTGTGTTGAGTATAGGCTTTTGTAGTAGGATCTGATGATTTTTTAAATTTCCTCAGTTTCTGTTTTTATATCCCCCTTTTCATTTCTAATTTTGTTAATTTGGATACTTTCTCTGTGCCCTTTGGTCAGTCTGGCTAAGGGTTTAATCTATCTTGTTGATTTTCTCAAAGAACCAGCTCCTGGATTCATTGATTCTTTGTATAGTTGTCTTTGTTTCCACTTGATTGATTTCAGCCCTGAATTTGATGATTTACTGTCCTCTACTCCTCCTGGGTGAATTGTCTTTTTTTTTTGTTCCAGGGCTTTCAGGTGTGTCATTATGCTGCTAGTGTATGCTCTCTCCATTTTCTTTTTGGAGGCACTCAGGGCTATGAGTTTTCCTCTTAGCACTGCTTTCATTGCGTCCCAAAGATTTGGGTATGTTGTGCCTTCATTTTCATTAAATTCTAAAAAGTCTCTGATTTCTTTCTTTATTTCTTCTTTGGCCAAGGTGTCATTGAGTAGAGTATTGTTCAACTTCCATGAGTATGTGGGCTTTCTCTTGTTTTTGTTGCTACTGAAAACCACTCTTACACCATAGTGGTCTGATAGGAGGCATGGGATTAGTTAGATCTTCTTATATTTGTTGAGGTCTGTCTTGTGACCAATTATATGGTCGATTTTGGAGAAGATACCAGGAGGTGCTGAGAAAAAGGTATATTCTTTTGCTTTAGGGTGAAATGTTCTATAAATATCAGTCAAATCCAATTAGTTCAAAGCTTCACTTAGTTTTACTTTGTCCCTATTTAGTTTCTGTTTTCCTGATCAGTCCATTGAGGAGAGGAGAGTATTGAAATCACCCACAATTATTGTGTTAGGTGCAATGTGTGCTTTGAGCTTTAGTAAAGTTTCTTTTACGAATGAGGGTACCCTTGTATTTGGTGCATAGATGTACAGAATTGAAAGTTCTTCTTGGTGGATTTTTCCTTTGACCAGCAAGAAGTGCCCTTCTGTGTTTCTTTTGATGACTTTATGTTGGAAGTCAATTTTATCTGATATTAGAATTGCTACTCCTGCTCGTTTCCTGAGACCGTTGGCTTGTAAAATTGTCTTCCAGCCTTTTACTCCAAGGTAGTTTTTGCCTTTGACACTGAGGTGTGTCTCCTGTATGCAGCAAAATGTAGGGTCCTGTTTCCTTATTCAGTCTGTTAGTCTATGTTTTTTTATTGGGGATATGAGTCCATTGATGTTAAGAGATATTAAGGAATAGTGATTATTACTTCCTGTCATTTTTGATGTTCTTTTTATATTTGAGTGGTTATCTTCTTTTGGGTTTGATGAAAGAAGGTAACTATCTTGCTTTTTCCAGGTTGTAGTTTCCTTCCTTGTATTGGAGTTATCCTCCTATTATTCTTTGCAGAGCTGGGTTTGTGGAAAGTTATTGTGTAAATTTGGTTTTGTCATGGAATATCTTGGTTTCTCCAACTATGGTGATTGAGAGTTTTGCCAGGTATAGTAATCTTGGCTGACATTTGTGTTCTCTTAGATTCTGCATGAGATCTGCCCAGGATTTCCTAGCTTTCATGGTCTCTGGTGAGAAGTCTGGTGTGATTCTGATAGGTCTTCCTTTATATGTTATTTGGCCTTTTTCTCTTACTGCCTTTAATATTCTTTCTTTGTTTAGTATATTTTTGGTTTTGATTATTATGTGACGGGAGGTATTTCTGCTCAGGTCCAGTCTGTTTGGAGTTCTGTAGGCTTCTTTTATATTCATGGGCATCTCTCTCTTTAAGTTGGGAAGTTTTCTTCCATAATTTTGTTGAAGATATTTGCTGACCCTTTCAGTTGTAAATCTTCACTCTCATCTCTACCTATAATTCTTAGGTATGGTCTTCTCATTGTGTCCTGGATTTCCTGGATGTTCTGGGATACAAGCTTTTTGCATTTTGCATTTTCTTTGACTGTTGAGTCAGTGATTTCTATGGTATCGTCAGCATCTGAGATTCTTTCTTCCATCTGTTGTATTCTGTCGTTGATATTTGCATCTATGGCCACTGATTTCTTCTCAGGGTTTTCTATCAGTTGTCTCCCTTTGTGATTTCTTAGTTGTTTCTACTTCTGTTTTTAGATCCAGGATGGTTTTGCTCTCAGTTCCTTCATTTGTTTGTTTATGTTTTCCTTTAATTCTTTAAGAGATTTTTGTGTTTCCTCTTTCATGACTTCTGCCTATTGACTCAAGTTCTCCTGCATTTATTTATTTATTTATTTATTTATTTATTTATTTGCATTTCTTCTTTATTGGCTTCTATCTCTTGAGCCTTATTCTCCTGAATTTCCTTAAGTGCTTTTTGTGTTTCCATTATACAGGTTCTAGCTCATTCATGTTCCCCTGTATTTCTTTAAGAGATTCATTTATGTCCTTTTTGTGTTCTTCTAGCAGCATCATGATCAGTGATTTTAAATCCAAATCTTGCTTTTCTGGTGTGTTAGAGTAATCAGGACTTGCTGATGTTGGAGAGTTTGGTTCAGACAATGCCATATTGCCTAGATTTCTGTTAGTAGTGTTCCTGCATTTGCCCTTTGCCATATTGTTCTCTGGCCTTAGTTGGTCTTGTCTCTGGCTGGTGTTTGAGCCTCCTGTGAGGCTCTAGGGCTATTTCTGCAACACTGGATAGCTGGATTTCCCCTGTCACAGATTGCTGATGTGCTGTCCTCCTCTTGGGTGCTCTTGGAACCCTAGTGTGCCTTGGCCCAGATTGTCTCTGTAAACCAGGCGGTGCCCGTTTGCTCCTTCATGGAGTGCTGATGGTGTATGCTGTGGGACCTTTTCTGAGTGATGATCACTCTGCTGGGCAGCCGATCTCCCAACCAGGTTGGTGCACACAAGGCTAGCCTAGCTGCTCAGTCCCTGAGTTTAAGCAAAAGCCTGGCAGGCCAAGGCTGGAGCAAAGTTTCCCTCAGGGTATGAGTGTTAACTGGTTCTGTCAAGTGGCCAGAATGGCGAAGTGTGTGTGCTCCCTGAAAGTGCCTGGAGAGTCTGCCTGGCTAACAACCTCCTGGCTGGGTTGGCACAGAGATGGCCCACCAGACAACCCAGGGCCTGGGTGCAATCCAATCCCTGGCGGGCTTAGAACCCCGCTATGTTAGCCTTGGGCTATGACTGTTAGCCGGCTTTGCCTGCTAGAATTCTCTGGTGTCCCTTAGTCAAGATGGCAGGCCAGGCCAGGCAGACAACCTCCTGGCTGGGTTGGAACACTGATGGTCCCCCAAACAGCCCAGGGCCTGGGTGCATGCCAATGCCCGTCGGGCTTAGACCCCCGCGATGTTGACGATGTTGGCCTCTGGTTATGTTTGCATACCTCAGGATGTCTGATCTCTCTGGCATTCTAGAACCAAGATGGAGGCGAGTCTCATTTAGTTGACTGGCTGGAGGCAGAGTTCTGATGTGGCTTCTGTGTGGTGAAAGGCACTGTAAATCTGCCGCCACTTGCAGCCTAGCTGGCCAACGATGGTCAGTGGTAGCATCCACATGGCCTGCCTGGACCCTGTAGCCTTGGTTCCACTGCTGATGGCCCTTCCTCTGGACGAGCCACTGCTGTTGTTGTCACTGCTGCCACCGCAGCCACCGCCAGCCTCCATCGAGAAATCCTGTCTTGAAAAAAAACCAAAACCAAATAAAGAAAGAAAGAAAAATAAAAAGAGGAAGCACAAAGTATGGATATGCTGGTCCTTCCTAGAAGGGGGAACAAAATACTCACAGAAGAAGATACAGAGACGAAGTGTGGTGCAGAGACTGAGGGAAAGACCATCCAGAGACTATCCCACCTAGTGATCCATCCCATATAGTTACAAAACCCAGACACTATTATCAATGCCCACAAGTATTTGCTGTCCGCAGCAGGATATAGCTGTTACCTGGGAGGCTCTGCTAGTACTTGACAGATACAGAGGGAGACACTCTCAGCCAGGCATTGGACTAAGCACAAGGTCCCCAATGGGGGAGCTAGAGAATGGACCCAAGGAGCTGAAGGGGTTTGCAGAACCATAGGAGGAACAACTGTATGAGCCACCCAGTACTCCCAGAGCTCCCAGGGACAAAAACATCAACCAGATAGTGCACAAGGTGTTACCCATGGCTCCAGATACATAGGCAGCAGAGGATGGCCTTGTTGGACATCAAAAGGAGGAGAGGCCCCTGGTCCTGGAAAGGTCCATGCAGCAGTGTAGGGGAATACCAGGACAGGGAAGTGGGGGGAAGGTCAATTGAGGAATAGGGGGAGGGAAGATGGCTTATGGGACTTTGGGGGGTGTAGACCAGGAAAGGGGAAATCATTTGAAATGTAGATAAAGAACATATCTAATAAAAAAATTTGAAAAAAGAATTTGAAAATTATTCTTTCAAGGACTGCAAAGAATTATTTTGGAAAATTGGTAGAAATTGCATTAAATCTGTAGAGTGCTTTTGATAAGATAGCCATATTTATTAGGGTTATCCTACTGATTTATGAGCATAAGATAGTTTACCTTCTTCTGTTATCTTCTTCACTTTTTTATTTCAGATAATTTAAGTTCTTGTCATTCATGTCTATCACTTTCTTGGTTAGAGTTAAACCAAGATATTTTATGTTATTTGGGGCTATTGTCAAGAGTATTGTGTCCCTGATTTCTTTCTCAGCCTGTTCATATGCAGGAGCACTACTGATATTTTATGACTTAGTTTTGTATCCAGTGACTTTGATAAAGATGTTTATCAGCTGTAGGCAGTCACTAGTAGAATGTATGGTGTCACTTATGTATATGATTGTATCATCTGCAAATAGCTATACATTGATTACTTCTTTTCTCATTTGTATTGCCTTAATCTCCTTTCATTGTTGTATTAGTTTGGATTCTCTAGAGTCACAGAATGTATGGACAGTCTTTATATAGTTAGGGAATTTGTCGATGACTTAGTCTATAGTCCAACTCCCCAACTATGGTTAGCAGCAGCTGTGGATGGAAGTCCAAGGATTTAGCAGTTTCTCAGTCCCACGAGGCAAGCAGACAAGGAAGAGTGAGTAAATCTTCCTTCTTCCAATGTCCTTATATATCTCCAGCAGAGGTTGTAGCCCAGATTAAAGGCTGTAGGTCTCCAACAGAGAGTGTCCCAGATGATCTTGAACTCAGACATCTCCTTGTCTTAATCTTCTGAAATTCATAGCTACTATGCTTCAAGATCTCCATGCCAAGATCCAAGTTAGAAACTTATATCTCTGAGCCTCCAGATTATGATCATAGGTGAGTCTTCCAATTCTAGATTGTAGTTCATTCCAGATATAGTCAAGTTGGCAACCAGGAATAGCCACCACAGTTGTCTTATAACTTTAACTAGATCTTCAAGTACTATAATGAAGAGATAGAGAAAGAGAGTGGATGGCCTTCAGTCCCCAATTTTAGGGGAATTGCTCTAAGTTTCTCCCTATTTAATTTCATATTGACTATTAGCTTGCTGTATATTGCATATTAAGTATGTACAGTGTATCCTCAATCTCTCTAAAATGCAACATGAAGGAATATCCAAGTTGGATCAAAAACTTCAACATAAAGTCAGATAAACTAAATCTAAGAAAAGAAAAACCCGGGAATAGCCTTGAACTCATCCATCGAGAAGACAAATTCCTAAAAAATATGCTAGAGACTTAGGTACTATGATCAACAATTAATACATGGGACCTTATGAAACTGAAAAGCTTCTATAAGGCAAAGGACACTATCAATAGGACAAATCTTCAGCCTATGTAATGGGAAAAGATCTTTGCCAACCCTACATCTGACAGAGGGCTAATATCCAAACAGTATAAAGAACTGAGAAGTTAGACGCCAACAACCCAAATTACCCAGTTGAAAAATACAGTACAGAGCTAAGAAGTCTCAACAGAGGAATCTGTAATACTTAAAGACATGTTCAACATCCTTAGTCATCAGAGAAATGCAGATTAAAGTAATTTTGAGTTCCACCTTATACTCATCAGAACAGCTAAGATCAAAAATTCAAGCAACAGAATATACTGCCAACTATGTGGATCAAGGGAAACATTCCTCATTTGCTAGTAGAAATGCAAATTTATAAAACTACTCTGGAAATAAATTTGCTTGTTTCTCAGAAAATTGGGAATAGTTCTACCTTAAGACCCAGCTATACCATTCCTGGGGAATATACCCAAAAGCTAATCCACTATACCACAAGTATACTTGATCCATTCTGTTTATAGGAGCTTTAGTCATAAAAGACAGAAACTGGAAACAACACAGATGTCCCTCAATGGAAGAACTGAAGAACTGAAACAGAAAAGCTGATTCATTTACATAATGGAATACTACTAAGTCATTAAAAACAAGACATTGCAAAATTTTCAGGAAATGCATGTAATTAGACAATATCATCCTGAGTGAGGTAACCCAGACCCAAAGGATATGCAGGTATGTACTCACTTGTAAGTGAATATTATGCATCAAGCACAGGATACCCATGCTGTAATACACAGACCCAAAGAAGTTAAATAATAAAGAGGGGCCAAGAAAAAATGCTTGAATCTCACTCAGAAGAAGAAATAATACTGTCATTGGAGGTAGATGAAGGGAGGGAACTTGGTGGGAAAGGAAATGGGGAGAGGAAGGGGAAGAGGTATGAATTAGGTACAGAGAAAATAGGCAGGCAAAGTGAATACAATTTGGTCTGTAGAGGGCATGAGGTCAGGATATCTCTAGGACATGCCAGAGATCTGGGATGGCAAGGCTCCAGAGAAACTCTGCGGTTAATTCTAGATAAGACTCCCAGCAGTGGAGGATATGGAATGACCTCCTATAGAAGGCATGACTACCAATAGAGGGATAAGGGCACTAGCTTACCCACAAAACTTTTGACTCAAAATTTGTCCTGCCTACAAGAAGTGCAGGAACAAAGATGGAACAGAGATAGAAGGAATGGCCAACCAATGACTGACCCAACTTGAGACTCATCTCATGAGCAAAAACCAATCCCTGACACTATTAATGGTACTCTGTTAGGTGTGCAGACAAAAAAAATGTATCATACCTGTCCTTAGCTAATACAGCACTGTATTCTGTATTCTGGCTGAATCAACACCACTCTTGGTCCTTAAGGATAAGAGTTGTGTCTCATTTGTCTATTAAAATTCATTGCTTAACATATAATGTGCCTTCAAAAATATTTTAAATTCTGTTAACTAATCCATACAGAGCAGTAAGGAATCACTGAATAATTTTCAACTTGACTGAACTACTGACCTTGGATTGTTTTTCCCTAAATTCAATAGAAAAGATTTATGAATCTTATTTGAATATTTAGATAAAGATTTAAGAGATTGCACTAAGTCTCTCAAACACATCATTCCTAACATTGGACTTTTCCCCTTCAAATTAATATTCCTTGTCACTATTATAAGTTCATAATAGGTCTATCAAAAAACATTAAATTTCTTAAAGGAATAATAAGTGTGCTTCTTCCAATACCTACAAAAGGTTATCTAATTACCATTTCATTTTTCTTCCAAGTTCCTCAAATATAACTTAGGTTTTAATTTATTGGGTTCCAGTTTTCTTGATACAAAAATAATGTTTCAATACCATGGATAGAATGAAACTTACCCCCAAGACAAATAGAGAGCATTAGAACTCAGAAACTCTGGCCTTCAATTCAGCAATTTCTGCTACTTAAAACATATTAGAAGTCTTTTTCCAATTTTTTCTACAACCAGAGATATCTGAAATATAAGAGCTAATTTTTCCATTTTTCTTTATATTAATTGTGCTAAGATAATGGACTATATCATTCACAGCCATTTTTACTATATTAATCCTGCCAATCCATGAGCATGGGTGATCTTTCCATCTTCTGAGATCTTCTTCAATTTCTTTCTTCAGAGACTTTAAGTTCTTGTCATACAGATCTTTCACTTGCTTCGTTAGGGTCACACCAAGGTATGAAATATTATTTGGGATTATTGTGAAGGATGTCATTTCCCTAATTTCTTTCTCATCTTGTTTATACTTTGAGTAGAGGAAGACTACTGATTTGTTTGAGTTAATTTTATATACAGACACTTTGCTAAAGTTGTTGATCAACTTTAGGAGTTCTCTGGTGGAAGTTTTGGAGTCACTTAAGTATATGATCATATTATCTGCAAATAGTGATATTTTGACTTCTTCCTTTCCAATTTGTACCCCTTTGACTTCCTTTTGTTGTCTGATTGCTCTGGCTAGGACTTCAAGTACTATATTGAATAGATAGGGAGAGAATGGGCAGCCTTGTCTGGTCCCCAAATTTAGTGTGATTTCTTCAAATTTCTCTCCATTTAGTTTGTTGTTGGCTACTAGTTTGCAGTATATTGCTTTCACTATGTTTAGGTAAGAGCCTTGGATTCCTGATCTCTCCAAGACTTTATCATGAAGGAATGGGGGATTTTGTCAAAAGCCTTTTCAGCATCTAAGGAAATCTCCATGTGTTTTTATCCCTTTAGTTTGTTTATGTGGTGGATTTAATTGATGGATTTCCATATCTTGAACCATCCTTGCATCCCTGATATGAATCCTATTTGATTGTGGTAAATTATAGTTTTGATGCACTCTTGGATTCAGTTGGCCAGGATTTTGTTGAGTATTTTTGCATTGATGTTCGTGAGGGAAATTGGTCTGAAGTTCTCTTTCCTTGTTTGGTCTTTGTTTGGTTTAGATATAAGCATTATTTCTTAGAATAGAATGAGTTGGGTAGTGTTCCTTCAGTTCCTATTTTGTGGAATAGATTGAAGAGTATTGGTATTAGCTCTTCTTTGAAGATCTGATAGAATTCCCCACTAAACTCATCTGTTTTTTGATGGGAGATTATTAATGACTGCTTCTATTTCCTCAGGATTTATGGGATTATTTAGATGGTTTATCTGATCCTGTTTTAATGTTGGCAACTGGTATGTATCTAGAAAGCTGTCCATTTCATCCAGATTTTCAAACTTTATTGAGTATAAGCTCTTGTAGTAGGATTTGATGATTTTTTGAATTTCCACAGTCTCTGTTGTTATGTCTCCCTTTTCATTTATGATTTCATTAATTTCGGTAGTGCCTCTGTGTCCTCTGGTTTTCTGGATAAGGGTCTATCTATCTTGTTGATTTTTCTCAAAGAACCAGCTCCTGGTTTTGTTGATTCTCTGTACAGTTCTTTCTGTTTCTATTTGGTTGATTTCTGCCCTGAATTCATTTATTTCCTGCTGTCTACTCTTCTTGGATGTATTTGCTTCTCTTTTGTTCTAGAGTTTTCAAGTGTACTGTCAAGCCGTTATTGTAAACTTTCTTTATTTTCTTTTTGGAGACACTTAGAGCTATGAGTTTTCCTCTTAGCACTGCTTTCATTGTGTCCCATAAATTTAGGTATGATGTGTCTTCATTTTCATTAAATTCTAAAAAGTCTTTAATTTCTTTCTTTATTTCTTCCTTGACCAAGCTATCCTTGAGAAGAGCATTGTTCAATGTATGTGTCTTTTCCATTGTTTTTGTTTGAGCTTAAGACCAACCTTAGACCATGGTGATCTGATAAGGTGCACGGAATGATTTTAATATTTCTCTATCTGTTGAGGTCAGCTTTTTGACCCAATTTTGGAGAAAGTACCATGTGGTGCTAAGAAGAAGGTATGGTCTTTTGCTTTAGGGTGGCATGCTCTATAAATATCTGTTAGATCCATTTGGTCCATTAATTTAGTTAGTTTCACTGTGTCCCTATTTAGATTTGTTTCCATGATTTGCCCATTGTTGAGAGTGGGGTGTTGAAGTCTCCCACTATTATTGTGTGCAGTGCAATGTGTGCTTTGACCTTGAGTAAAGATTCTTTTATGAGTGTGGGTGCCCTTGTGTTCAGAGCATAGTTGTTTAAAATTGAGAGTTCATCTTGGTAGACGTTTCCTTTGACCAGTATGAAGTGTCCCTTCTTATCTTTTTTGACAACTTTCAGTTGAAAGTCAATTTTATCCAGAATGGCTACTCCAGCTTGTTTCTTGGGAATATTTGCTTAGAAAATTGTTTTCTAACCTTTGATTCTGAAATAGTGACTGGCTTTGTCACTGAGGTAGGTTTCTTGTATGCAGCAAAACATTGGGTCCTGTTTACGTATCTACTCTGTTAGTCTATGTCTTTTTATAGGAAAATTGAGACCATTGATATGAAGAGATATTAAGGAAAAGTGATTGCTGCTTCTGTTATCTTCTTTGTTAAAGGTGAAATTCTGGCTGTGTAGCTATCTTCTATTGGGTTTGTTGAAAGATTACTTTATTGCTTTTTCTACATTGTGGTTTCCCACCTTATGTTGGTATTTTCCATCCATTATCCTTTGTAGAGCTGGATTTGTAGAAAGATATTCTATAAATTTGGTTTTGTCACGGAATATCTTGATTTCTTCTTCTACAGTAATTGAAAGTGTTGCTGGGTATAATAGTCTGGGATGATATTTATGTTCTCTTAGGGTCTGTATGACATCTGCCCAGGATCTTCTAGCTTCCATAGTTTCTGTGAGAAGTCTGGTGTAATTCTGATAGATCTGCCTTTATATGTTACTTTTTCACTTACTGTTTTTCGTATTCTTTCTTTGTTTAGTGCATTTGGTGTTTTGATTATTATGTGATGAGAGGAATTTCTGCTCTGGTCCAGTCTGTTTGGTATTCTATAGGCTTCTTGTATGTTCATGGGCATATCTTTCTTTAAGTTAGGGAAGTTTTCTACAATTTTGTTGAAGATATTTATTGGACTGCTAAGATGCAAATCCTCGCTCTTTTCTATACCTATAATCCTTAGGTTTGGTCTTCTCATTGTGTCCTGGATTTCCTGCATGTTTTGGGTTACAAGCTTTTTTGCATTTTGCATTTTCTTTGACTGTTGAGTCAATGGTTTCTATGGAATCTTCAGCATCTGAGATTCTTTGTTCTATCTCTTGTATTCTGTTGTTGATGCTTTCACCTACTCCTGAATTCTTCCAAGATTTTCTATCTCCAGAGACATCTCAGTTTGCAATTTCTTTATTGTTTCTACTTTTTTTTTGATCCTAGATAGTTTTGTTTAGTTCCTTCACTTATTTGTTTTCATTTTCCTGAAATTCTTTAAGGGATTTTTGTGTTGACTCTTTAATAGCTTCTACCTGTGGACCTATTCTCTCAAGTATTTCTTTACGGATTGTGTGTGTGTGTGTGTGTGTGTGTGTTTCTCTTTAAGGACTTCTACATGTTGACCCATATTCTCCTATATTTCTTACAAGATTTTTGTGTTTCCTCTTTAAGGGCTTCTACCTTTTGATGCATGTTTTCTTGTATTTCTTTAAGAGATTCAATTATGTCCTACTGGAAGTCCTCCATCAGCATCATGAGGTGTGATTTTAAATCCAGCTCTTGCTTTTCTGATGTGATGAAGTATCCAGGATTTGCCGTTGTGGGAGAACTGGGTTCTCATGGTGCCATGTTGCCTTGGTTTCTATTGGTAATGATCTTGAGTTTGCCTTTGACCACCTAGTTATCTCTGGTGTTAGCTGGTCTTACTGTCTCTGAATGTGACTTCTCTGTCGTGCAGGCCTGTGTATGTATACTCCTGAGATTCCCTTTCTCTTTTTTTTATTATTATATATTTTTATTTTCTATATTCTTTGTTTATATTCCAAATGATTTCCCCTTTCCCAGTTCCCCACTCCCCATATGTCCCATAAACCTTCTTCTCTCCACCCATTCTCCTATCACCTCTCTCCTTTTTCTCTGTTCTGGCATTCCCCTCCAATGCTAGATCAAGCCTTTCCAGGATCAGGACCCTCTTCTTACTTCTTCATGGGAGTCATTTCTTATGCTAATTGTGCCTTGGGTATTCAGAACTTCCAAACAAATTAATATCCACTTATCAGAGATTGAATTCCATGTGTATTGTTTTGTGATTGGGTTACCTCACTTAGGATGATATATTCCAGATCCAACCATTTGCCTAAAAATTTCATGAATTTATTGTTTTTAATTGCTGAGCAGTATTCCATTGTGTAAATATACCACATTTTATGTATCCATTCCTCCATTGAGGGACATCTGGGTTCTTTCCAGCTTCTGGGTATTATAAATAAGGCTGCTAAGAACATAATGAAGCATGTGTCTTTATTGCATGCTGGGGAATCCTTTGGGTACATGCCCAGGAGAGGTATAGCAGGGTCCTCCAGAAGTGTCATGTCCAGTTTTCTGAGGAACTGCCAGAATGATTTCCAAAGTGGTTGTACCATCTTACAACCCCACCAACAGTGGAGGAGTGTTCTTCTTTCTCCACATCCTCACTAATAACATGCGAGGATGATTTCCCCTTTCCCATTTGTCTCCTGAGTTTTTAACTTTAGCCATTCTGACTGGTTTGAAGTGAAATCTCAGAGTTGTTTTGATTTGCATTTCCCTAATGACTAATGATGTTGAGCATTTCTTAACGTGCTTTTTGGCCATCAGAATTTCATCAGGTGAATATTCTTTGTTTAGATCTGAACCCCATTTTTAATAGGGTTATTGGGTTCCCTGGGGTCTAACTTCTTGAGTTCTTTGTATATATTGGTTATTAGCCCTCTATCAGATGTAGGGTTCGTGAAGATTTTTTTCTCAATTTGTTGGTTGCTGATTTGCCCTTTTGACGGTGTCCTTTGTCTTACAGAAACTTTGTAATTTTATGAGGTCCCATTTGTTAATTCTTTATCTAAGACCATAAGCTATTGGAGTTCTGTTCAGGAACTTTTCCCCTGTGCCCCTGTCCTCAAAGGTTTTCCCCAGTTTCTTTTCTATTAGTTTCAGTGTGTCTGGTTTTACCTGGAGGTTCTTGATCTACTTGGAGCTGAGTTTAGTACAAGGAGATAAGAATGGATCAATTCCCATTCTTCTGCATGCTGACCTCCAGTTGAACCAGCACCATTTGTTGAAAAGGCTATCTTTTTTTCCACTGGATGTTTTCTGCTCCTTTGTCAAAGATCAAGTGACCATAGGTGTGTGGATTCATTTCTGGATCTTCAATTCTATTCCATTGGTCCACTTCCCTGTCACTGTGCCAATACCATGCAGTTTTTAACACTATTGCTCTGTAGTATTGCTTGAGGTCTGAGATACTGAATCCCCCTGAAGTTCTTTGTCTGTTGAGAAGAGTTTTAGCTATCCTGGGTTTTTTGTTATTCCAGACAAATTTGAGAATTGCTTTTTCTAACTCTGTGAAGAACTGAGTTGGGATTTTTGATGAGGATTGCATTGAATCTGTATATTGCTTTTGGCAAGATGGCCATTTTAACTATATTAATCCTGCCAATCTACAAGCATGGAAGATTTTTCCATTTTCTGAGGTCTTCTTCGATTTCCTTCTTCAGATATAGAAGTTCTTGTCATATACATCTTTCACTTGTTTGGTTAGAGTCACACCAAGATACTTTATATTGTTTGTGGCTATTGTGAAGGGTGTCATTTCCCTAACTTCTTTCTCAGCCTGCTTATCCTTTGAGTATAGGAAGGCAACTGATTTGCTTGAGTTGATTTTATACCCAGCTACTTTGCTGAAGTTGTTTATGAGCTGTAGGAGTTCTCTGGTGGAGGTTTCTCGGTCACTTAAGTAGACTATCATGTCATCTGCAAATAGTGATAATTTGACTTCCTCCTTTCCAATTTGAATCCCTTTGACTTCCTCATGTTGTCTAATTGCTCTAGCTAGAACTTCAGTTGGTTCTCCCAAAAGTATCAGGAGATGGCGTCTTTCCTATGGCAGACTTGGCAAGGGTCAAATGCCCTGCAGGATGCTGGTTCTTGAATGTCCTGCTGATACTGGTTCTCTAGAAAGTATCAAAAAATGGAGTCTTCCCTGTGACAGAACTGGCACAGGTCTAATACATGGGAAGGAACAGGGCAGGCAGTGGTGGTAAAGGAGGCAGGGGTAGAAGGGACAGAAGAGGAGTGATGATTTGAGGGAGGACAGGTTTTGGTGGTTGCTGGATAGTGAGTCCCAACCAGCAGCTCTGGGCCTCCAGAGGTGGAGGGTGGTTCTTATGGCATGCCCTGCTGATTCTGAACTGTCTCATTTTGTAGAACAACATCCAAATATGAGACTATTTCTATAGAAGTCTTTTCATAAGTTACAGCCTCTAGATTACTGGTAGAATTTCCATCCTTGTGTCATGATAAACATAATCATTCAGGTAATATGAAAGAAGACATACACAAAAGATGTAAGGAAGGCCATAGACATATTCTTAATCCTGTATGTCCACTGAAGAAGCTACTCCAGGAGTATGAGAAAGGGTGTGAAAAGATGTTTGGTTCAGACACTCTGAGAGATTCACACTCTGTCCCTTCTGCAGTAAAGAAAATATTAGGTGCTGCTTTGTCCATTTATCAACTGAGGGATATGAGAGTTTCTCATAAGAATCCAGTCTTATATATGGGAGACACTTTTTCTTTGATTATATTCAATCAATCACTTTAAGATTTTACTTTTCTCCTCTGTCTTCTCTATTAGACAGTGCACCCTGAAAATATATGAATGCATGCTTACTATGTATGAAGTCTACCCTGGGACTCTTCAGTTAGTATTTGTTTGCCTCAATAATATTAATAATTCCCATAGCAGAGATGCTTAAGCAATTCCATGCTGCCAGAATAACTATAGAAGATAATAGAGTATCTAAATTGATTTATCCAAAAAGACAATGTAGGATATTCAGAAAATCACACTGGCCGTTCTTCAGCCAGGCTTTTAGTTGTCAAAATTTTTACAATGAACACTTTCTACACTATCTGCAAAAATCTAATATAAACTACAGGGAAAATAAACATTATGCATTCCAAATTTGTCTAAACAATAAGACTAGAGAATATTTTTGTAGACCTTCCATTTTTCCCAGTATGTTATATAATAAGACAAAAATAGTCTCATTTTCCTACCAATTTGAGCCACACATAATCACACGAGCAAGTTGAATGAAGGAAGAGAAAAAGTACATGTATTCTTAAAAGATAACCTAATTCTGGCTTAATAACTATGCCTGAATTAGGTTTTGTATCACCAGCCAAATATCACATACTATTTCATTCCTAAGCTCTTTCTTGATACCAGTTTGGGTTGCCAGTTATTAACATGTTCACTTCAGAAGCAATACCCTCATATAGCAGATAAGTACAGACTGTCAAAAAAAAAAATCAAATCATGCCTTCAGCATTTGGTAACTGTTTTCCTGAGAACTTTTTTAAAAATCACATTGGACTTTACTTTCACATCTGTAGCAGGGATAAGCTATGGACTCTGAAGACCTATTGTCATAATTAAGTGAGATATAACACCGACCGCATTACCACCCATAGCCTGAAACACAGGTGCTCAGATTAGCAGCTGTTAGTGTTAATCCTCTTCATGATTTCACACTAAAATGTCACAAAATGATACCTTATCTTCCTGACAGGAGTGGGATGGCTGTTACATCCCCCTTCTAAATAATGCGCTTAGTGAATCAACAGAACTTGCCAAAATCAAAGTATACAGGAATTCAAAATAGTAAGGAAAAAAACATTAAACTAGAGGAAACAACACAAATGTACCCACACAAAAATAAGATCCATTGTATTTCTTAAACATATAAAATTTAAAGTCAAACATGGTTTGCTATATTATATAAACTTTCTAAAATTATGCAGAATTGTTGAAATTATGATAAAATGTGTACTTAAATGCAGCACAGTATTATTGGCTCTAGGTCATATCTTCAAAGAATGTATTCAATGTGACAGTTAATTTTCTCCATCAATCTTGTTGAATCACAGGATATTTACATTTATAGTTAAGCATTATCTTAGGGTAGATCCAGGATTGTTTTTGGGAAATTAAAATTGGAACTGTTCCCTGTGTAAAGGACATTGCTCTCTCTATGTGGGTGTTCGGTCCACTGAGGTCGGAGTAAGATAATGACCTGGGACAAGGGAGGATTTTCTATTTCTCCGCCATATTGCAGGATCTGAGACCTTGCTCTTCTGCTGACCTCAGTGCTCAGCTCTCACATCTTCAAATTCAAGCTTCAGATAGGCTACACAGGACCTCAGGATCTCAAACTAACATGATGGCTGCTCTGGGCCTCCACTTTATAGATGGCAGACTAGAACCCTTCTCACCTTCACAGGCGTGTCAGCCAATAACATAATTTCTCTCTGCAGCTCATCAACTGGGACAAAGTATTCAAATATCTGAGCCCATGGAAGACATTCTTATTTAAACCACCACACTATCACTTTCTATCTGATTTAGAGATCAAATACAGTCTGTTAGGACATTTCCCATATGCTAGGAATGAACTCTACTGCTGAGCTATAAAGGGTTTATTTATAAACCCCATCCCTAGATTTTATAAATGAGGAGTGAAGTAGTGTATGAATTCAAATGACAGAAAACTTATATTTCTATTAGGTAAAAATAGACTGAATACACGGAATTGTCCCCATTAGAGCTAGTTGTTGCATAAATAATGTTATGAAGGATACTATGGTCAAAAGTTGTGGGAAAGAAAGAGATTAATATAGATAAAAATGGTCTGAGTAGGTGATATTTAAGAATAGAATAATATGAGCAAATCATATTCCTATGGTGATCTGTAGAATACCACATACACAAAAACTTCACAGGAAGATACAGTAATAAACTTTAAATAATTTTATAAACTACAAGCTATGACAAGGGTAGTTGTATTGGTATGTGGAGGTACATGTTTGTATATATGTCTGTGAGTATGCATTTTTTCTTTTATTCTGTCTTAATATGAAAGAACATTGTTTCATGTCCCCATGGTGGAAAAGGTAAATACAACATGGAATACAAAACACAGTTCATATATCTTATCAGCACTGTTCACATTAGAATAATAGGAACATAAAATGCTTGCCATGAATTATGTTAATTCTGCTTATTTCAAATATATGGAGAAACTAATATATGGTACCCACAGCTATCCAAGTGATTACTCTTAATCTTTTACTGTTTTTAGCTGATTCCTATCTCTTCTTACACACACAAACTTCTCTCACATCATTACTCTCTAGACCATTAATAAGAAATCTACCATACCTTTCTTCCTTTACTCTTTAACTTTTCATCAACAATACCTTATAGAAAGCAGGCATTTTTGAGAAAGCCATAAATTTGTTTTCAGAATGATCTCTCCTGCTCATGTATCTAATTCCTCTTCCTCTCTTGCCTATATACCCAAAATTTTGGAAATAAAAGTGTATGGCTCCTATGAACATTTATAAGTTTACATGGCATATCTGTCAGAATATCTTCACTTATAGGTTACAGCCTGTCTGACATCTGTTCAAAAAATGCAATTAGTTTTTGGAGGTCTAAAGTCAAACACATTGTCTTAGGAAGTAGTTTTAAAGCAAGCCATACAGCTCTCCACTTGGTAATTTAAATGACTGACCGCTCAATTTATGAGCATTCCCAGCAATAAAATTCAGCCTGAACTTAATAATAGCACATTTTATGTGACAACGATGACAATTACAATCTATAGTTACTGCAGTCGCCCTTTGGTCTAGGGAAAAATGACAGTATTAATTATACACACTTGCCATTTATCAGACTTAACTTGGCAGGCGATGGAGGTGAGAACTATCTCCAACTTGACTCCTACATTTACCATTTTCTAATCCACTGAAACGAAGATAATTAGAATAGGAAAAAAGTGAGTGGCTTCTTCTCCCCAGGCCTTTATCTTGATTTCACGTATAGTAGAGTTATGAGATAATATTAAATTTATACCACGTGCTTTAAAACCTGCTGTTGTTTACTTCCTGAATTAGCACAGAGGGAATGATATTTCCTACTAAAGGATAGTGGTACACAGGCAACATGCAACTGTCACCTTTTCATTATATATTTTATGCTTGTATTTGAGCTACTTGAGGATTTGATGTCCCTATTGCATTATTTGTCTTGCTAGCTTGTATTAGGCTACAATGAGAAGTAAAGTGTCTAAAAGCATAAAGTACTGCCTAAATGCCTTACAGCCCAAAAAGGACAGGCAAAGGACTCCTAAATAGACTTATTTCATTCAGTAATTTTTATCAATTTTATTAAATGATAAACTCGCCCTATTCAGAACTTTTGTCCTGCATGTATTAGTAGAGATCTGATATGTCATGTAACATTCAAGACAACTATAGCATCATACTTATTGCTTTTGTGTTCAGGGTACTACTGCATTTCTCAGCTAACAGGGAAATCCTATTTATTGAACTGTCACCACAGCTTTAATGTACAGTGTCTCGTGAACCTTTGAAAATCTTTAAATATCTCCTAGAGTAGAAAGAGGACTAAAGGAGCTGAATGGGGCCTTATCTGGCATCAATGGGAGGGAAGGCCCTTGGTCCTATGAAGGCTTCTTGACCCTTAGGTAAAATCTAGAAAAGAAATATGTGATAGTGCCCCATGCAAGGTAAATTTCTGCCAGTAGAGTTTTCCCAGCATAAGACATGAATACCTGTTGTTACAATGTTAATGCTGAGAAAACTTCCATTTGATATGGGAGAGTGTCCTGTACATTTCTTGCTTCTAGGGGTAAGTTAACACATCTGGGAGAAAGATCCTATGTTTTCCTCAGGTAGAATTAATTGTTTGGGCATTTTTGTGGAGTGAAGTAGATGGTTCAGATGAAGAAATATGTTCTGTCAGATAATTCAAACTTACATACAAAGGGAGAATGTTTCCCATGGATTGCCCAAAAGAACTGTTTACTTTTAGGGAAAAAACATAGCTTTTGTGAACATATTGGTTTTAGAACAATTGTAGAAACAGAATGAGGGGACTTCAAGGCATCCTTTGATCTTCACTTCACAACAAAGGAAACAAAATAAATCAAGAGAAAGTACTCTGCTCTAAGAATTTGGGGTGAAGAGTGAAACCTTTTGAAAGCTCTTGTTGATTTGTTTGAAGGACAGAGTGCAATGTCTTCAATATTCTTATCATAGGCATAAAAAATTATCCTTCCCAAAGAGTTTATTCTTAGTTTAAAATATGTATGTTACCTGGCCAAAAAACAATAAAGACCTGGGAATAAAATTAAATTAGTAAGATTGAGATAGGAACAGTATTTGGTTCTGAGAGCAGAGGTAGCAGAATTAATCACTAAGGTAAAAACATTCCAGAATTAAGGGCACCTGAAATATGATCATGGCAGTATCCCTACCATGTGACAGCAGGGTAGAGGCTAAATTACATCTTTACTTTTTGGCACATCAAACAATCCTGAAGCTTTGCCAAACCTAAAGAAAAGCTGAGAAAGCAGATATTTTTGTGAATACACTGGAGAATATTTTAGTCAAAGTTCTCCAGAGAAATAGAAGCAAAACAAGGGATTGTTGGCTATGGTAATAAATAATAATGATAGATAGATTATAGATAGATGATGGATAGGTAGAAGTTGGATTGTAATATTTATGATCAGAAATTGATTCATACAATTTCAGGTTGATATATTCTAGAATCTTCATAGTTAGTTGAAAAGCTAGAAACCCCGCATAGTTGGTATCACAAAACAGTCTGAGCACAAACACCTGAGAATAAGGAAAGCTAAGCATAAGTCCAAGCACTAGAAAATAATAACAATCCCACCTCAAGCATGCAGAAAAAGGCACATTCTCATCCTTAGTCTTTGTGTTCTATTGAGGTCCTTAATAGATTGGAAGTTATTCACTAACATTGGAGACTATTCTATGAAATCATGACCATATCTCCTGAAGAAAACACTCTTCCCTTCAGAATAAAATCTGTAGTGCAACAGAGTATAATAAAGCCATAATAATAGAAAGAAAATTATTCATAGGTCACTGCAAGAATAATGTTTTATGTCACTTCTTTTCTTGTTCCTAGTCCAGACTCCAACCCAGGGGAAAACTGGGACCATATTTAGGATGTCATATTAGGATGTCAGGTTGAGATGGTGCACAACCTTCCAGAAGCTTTGCATGAACTGGCTGCAGCTGTAACTGGGTTCTAAATAGGGAATTTTACTTGTATGTCAAACAAACTACTTCAGTGTAGTGAAGATGAATAACATGAGTAATATTCATGTATTCATGAGCATGGCTACTCCATGGCTATCAATTTAGCTTCTTGTCTGGAACCATACCATGACATGAAATTCTATGATACCAGATACAGCATGCAGAAAATAAACAGATAGTAATTCTGACAGAGCATGCTCGAGACACGGAGGCAAATTCTTTGAAGTCATAACCATGTAGTGTATTTGATAAACAAAATGCTGCCTCTTTAAAGAGGGAAGAAGCCCAAAGCAATCCCTAGATGTACTTGCTTGATCACCTTTAGGAACATGGGGACTAGTAGTTCATCTGTGCTGCTAGCCAATTCACAACATAGCAATGACTGTAGCAAGTTACACCATGTCACCAAGCACATTCATAATCTATTCCTGTCAAAGTTCCACTTTGACCATGAGCCTATTGGGAAATGAAAGGGGCAACTTGGAAAAGAACCAGGTTGATTGTCTGACAGGAACCATTAGATATTTCAGAAATAAATGATGAGATTTTTTTCACATTAATGGTAAAGAGGAAGATATTACCTTGTCCTCAGAAACATAATGATCCTGAGCATTTATTGCAATATTTAGCAGTCTAATAAAAGTCTCTGGGTAGACTCCACTTATATGTCTCCTATCATTAGCAGCTTGTTGTTTGTTTATTTGTTTCTTTGTTTGGGGACTCTGAGAAATTCTTGCAAGGTCATTTTCCTATCTTTTTGTACCCTTTGCCTAAGTCCTAATTTTCTAGAATGTTTGTTGGAATTCTGATTGCTTGTCATGTCTACACATTCCCACCTATCTACTCACAGGTGTTTGACTTAGCAATTCAGAGGAAGAGGCCTAAAAATGGTATTTCTAATAGTTCTGTCATGCCTATGCTGTTGTACAGAGATCTCACTTTGAAAATTAGATTTTCGTTCACCATAGGAAGATTCAAGTTTGTGAAGCCTCCAATTTAAAAAAAAACCTAATAAAACTGTTTGTGGTAAGTCCAATATTAGTCATAGGAACAGAAAGAGGACCTTTGCAAATCAGGGTACCATAAAGCTGTGAGTCTGAGAGGGAGGTAGTTCTCTAATTTACATGAACTATGAAGCCAGGGTTCATTTGGGCATCATAAGTAGGAAACAATAGCACATATAAAATAACCATTTGTTTACTTGGAGATATTTTGTAATGCTTAAAATCATATTTATTCTGCTCTTAAACAAACAACAATAGATGTTTACCTTTGATTATTAGAACTTAGAACTTAGAGTGTGCAATATCTAAAAAAAAAAAAAAAAAAAAAAAAAAACAAACAAAAAAAACTATGCCAGTATAGCAATGGCTGGAAAATTGTTATACTGGAACAAAATATTTCAGAGGCTCAAATAAGGGCAGCATCATGTTGTAGGATTGTATTATCCTAGACATTGACTTTTATGAAGCTGTATTTCTTGCCACTATAGCCATCTTCAAATCCTGTTTGGGAATAACAACATTTATCAAACCACTTTTGAGCATTCAATTTACCAGTGTGAGGACAATAGAATGTCCCTATTTCCTGACACTGAAAGATGAAGAAAATTGTACATCAATCTTTTACCTACCAATAATCTCTTAATTCAGAAGTCAATTATAACTTACAGAAAGTATACTTACATATGTACTAGCCTTTATGCAAGTCTTAAAGCATATTTGACACATTGGAACCTCTCAATAAATCCTAAGCATTTCATAGATGTCATCAATGTTTCTTTCTTTGCAAGTATAAGACTATCACTGGAAAATCTGATTCTCTCATGCATACATCTAAGGAAAATTATCTTGCAAACAAGCAGCTAACCTCCCATCTTCAGATATTTTCTTCCAACACCATTGATTTCACTGAGGGCCCCTGGGCTTAGAGAATGAAAAGCAACCCAGATGGTTTTGAAAAGCAGATTTGGGATTTGACTTTTAAGTGTCTAAATTAGATGAACCAGATGCATCCTCCCCTCTGTACTGCACATAGAAGAAATCAACACACCACTTCAAGAAATTTCAGAAGTCTGCTACTTTCAGTCAGGATTCAGGTTTTCCCACCTCACAATGGAAGCTGCATGGATTCAGTTATAGCAAAGTTATAGAATGTGAAATGGAAGGGACAGAAAAATCAATTTATTGAACACTCTGACCCAGCTTTGATGTGCAATGCAGTACAAGCATCTCAGTACAAACCTGTAATAAATGTCTCTGATCAGCTAACAAACTGTGCCTGGCTAAATATGCAGCAAAAGAGGAAGAGATCAGGAATTAGAGATTATCTGTCTGGTTTGATCTACACAGATGTCTAGTACTTTAACCCAAATCAGAGATAAGCAGTCTGGTCCAGGTTTTTTGTTTTTTGGATTTTTTTGATGTTTTAATCTGAATAATTCTTTTGAGAGAAGCTAAAATACATTCATTCTCATGATTATTTTTAACAATGCCCATTGAGATTATGTGGGTTTTTAAGTCCTTTCACATCAGTAGTTGAATTGACTGTCTCTGTAAACCTAATTTCTCACAGGACTCAAATTTTTGGAAGCTGGAATTATATTTTATTCAGTTCAAGAGTTAGATACTGTTTAATTTAGGAATAGTTGGATTAAATGAGTGTACCACCATCTCCAGCTAGGGATTGGACCAGAAATCTGGAGACAGGAACTGAGACCACGGATGAGTTCTGCTTACTGGATGTTCCTCATTGTTTACTCAGTCTGTTTTCTTATAGAACCCAGGACCAGCAGCCCTGAGATGGCACCACCCACAATGGACTTGTACATCAATGACTAATTAAGAAAATGGTATATAAACTTGCTCACCACAAGATCTTATGGAGGCATTTTCTCAATTGAGGTTCCCTCCTCTCAGATGACCTTAGCATGTGTCAAGTTGACATAAAGCTATCCAGCACATAGGGAATGTTTCTTAATCTACCAAACTTCTATTTGTCTAATAATAACAAGTTAAGGCATGCAGAGAAGAGAGCTGACAGAAGGACAGTGATGATAGATCTACAGGGGCAAAAGGAGGGAGAATGTCTACAGGGCCCAAGAAGAGCTGGACCACTGAGGAGGAGCTCCTCGTCAGAATGAGAGAAGGTTAGAACCACAGTAAAGAGAAGAGTACCCAAAGGGAAGAGAGTGAAGATTTTTCTTCATTGACCGCTGGTTTTCTTATCCATCATTGCTTCTCTTAGCTGAACAAGACACAAGTTTAATACAGAGGTCTGGAAGAGGTAAATGTGCACAGGCATGTCAGCAAAAAGGGAAGCAAATACAATTATCAACCCATGCCTCAAAAGTTCAGAAACTGCAAAAAGGACTGTGTTAAAAATTAATCCAACCTGTGATCTTTACCCTCAGGATGCAAATCTGTTCTCCCTCACTGACCACAGCACTCTTCCTTTTAAAGGTCTGTGTGGTTCTTAAACTGAAGTACCTAACAGTTTCTTGAACTATGTTAATTCACTGCAAACAAGGAACCCTAAAAAACCTGTTCTTTGTCCAAATCAGTCTACCAATTTAGAGTATCAGGATAAAGAGTAATTTATGAATTAAAATATGAAGACATTTTCCTACAAGAATGAATTAAAGAAAATTACTAACTTTAAATATGTTAAAAACTGTCCTATACAGGAAGTTTCACCTAATGCCCTTATTGCATAATTGGTAAACAATTAAACTTCCACATCAGATGAGATTGTATGATAGAATGAATAAATAGTGCAGAAATAGATAGTGATAGTAAAGGACACATCTTCACACCTCCCAAAGTTGTTAAAAAATGGAAATCCATCTCACAGTGCTCCTTGTAAATGTGTTACATTGAGAGTTTTGCTAGGCTACTCTTGAGCAATTACAATTTCCTACAGTGGGTGAATCAATATAGCACTCATGTTCTGTGTTGATCAATTAGCCTCATCCAGTGACTTTAAAAGTGTGTAAATTCCATATGAGGAATTTAAAAACTTTTTCTTTATTAAAAATATACTCAGAGATGAGTTGACACAATTTAGCCATAATTGGCATATGAGACCAAAGGACAGAATTGCAAATCAGAAGAAAGTATAGGGAAAATCAGTACCAGGATTAACATTTCCAGAAGGTCAAAAGCCAGTGACCTTAGCAGCACAAGTTGTTTCATTTCCCAGCATATACCTAAGAGCTAAAAATAGCAATCAGAAGTTCTCTGAATATAAAATATATTTTTCTTCTCTGCAAACATAGTGTTTTAGTGTTCCGAATCTCTTATTCCATTAATGAAAGCTTTTGCTACCATATACATACCAAATATGTTTACCCATTATTTATAAATGATGAACATGCAGAGCTATCATTTGCTAATCCCCAAAGGTAGCACATCAATTTAGGCTGCCAGTCATCATCGGTTTCTCCTAGTGATTTTGAATTTACATATAAAATAATATGTCATGCCAATCTTATTTGGAGGTGGAAGAGCAAATGAGTCAAATCTTATAAAATTACAATGTATTCACATCTTACTAAGAAATTAAAAAAAAGTTCCTACTACAATTGAATATATGAATCGACTTTTATCAGTTTGTCACTTACTGGGTCTTGCAGTATAATTATTATTCAATCCTTCATTTCCTTGGGATGAATTTTTTTCAGCTACTAGGCTGTATCAGAGAAGGTTAATTTACTTAAACTGACACAAAAGTGATTACATGAGTTGACTTAATGAGACATGCATAAACTTCAGGGAGAGTGAGGTCCTGTAAAGTCTGAAGAAACATGAATTAGAAATATTAAATTATTCCTCCGGGGAGAAATACTGACTTAGGAATGCTAAGGTACTCTGGTTATGTTTTCATCAACCAGTTAATACATAATTTTGTTTTAAATGTGTTCTGTTTAAAGAAATCTAATTTGAATATAGATTATGGATTCATCAACAGTTAATTCATAACAGCAATAGTTAATAGTACTCTATATCATATCTAAAAGAATATCTAACATGCATATTTTATCTGTAAAATGCATCAAAGCCCTCATGCACTTAAGGCTGGATAGCATACCATCTTTTCTTTAGGGGTGGGCATATTGAAAAATATTTTATGACAATCACCAAAAGCCAGATTATCTGTGAAATCTGCAAAATTTTAATTTATATAAAAAAAAATAATAAGTGGATGTTGGAAGCTGAGAGGAACTGACAGGGAGTAGGACATGTTGCTCAAATGGGATGAGTTTCAGTCAGAACAGCATGGAAATCTTTTCCTGGGCATGGTTACTATAATATGAAAGATATTCATATCAATAGAGGACTGTGTATTTGCTGAAAGCAAAGATTTTAAATGTCTTTAACTCCCTAAACTGGTATGTAAAATGATAAATCAAAAAAATTTTGATTATTTTTATTGGGATTGGGGTTACAGTTTTCCTACAGAGAAGACTCTGGAACAGAAGATTCTCAAATAGAATAAAACTTTACTTCAATTGTAAACCTCTACATTTCTGTGCCCTCTAAGTGTTTCAACATATCACATTGAAAAAAAAATAAAGGTACTTTTCAAGCCAAGTTATCCTTTCTATAGCCGTTATGCAACATGGTTATCAGGATTTTATACTTGATGTCTGTTTTATTAATGAGAAAAGATAAAGAGATTCAGTAGCATAGAGCAAGATGAAGAGAAATTGACTGAAGATGTAATAGATATTCATATAAGTCCATTTTTAAATGAATAGTAAGGTTGGTTTCCTATGTCTCAAAGAGGAGGAATTCTGGGAGTAACTAGAATGGCATATTCTAGGACTGATGCTACAAGGTGATATACTGGTGAAAGAATAAAATCCTGGAGCAGAGTTTTACAGAGAAGTGTTTATAACATGCAGACCTAGCAAATGCAAATACATAATTGAGGGAGAGCTGTTTTGCCTGTATTGTTTTTTCTTTATGAATCTTTTCTATATTTATGCACTTCCAGGGACAAGAAACTTGGAAATATGTAAAATTTAAACTTAGAAATGGGCATCAGCTTTCCAGACAGAAATGAGGCCAGGAAAGATTCCCTTTAGATTAGGAGGACAAAAAGTAAGAAGGGGGAAACAGTAAACAATTGATAAATGTTGGTTTCACAATTCAATCCCTCAGACACCCTCTGGGAATAACCCATAGCAAATTAGGAAGAATTTGAAGCTGAGCATTTCTGACAGCCAATGCAGTAGATTTCATGCTACCATAATTTGGTCCTTAATACAGTTTGGTATGTATGTGAGAAACAGAGAAAGTTGTGTGTGATCCAGCAGATTTGGGATGTAAACAAGACTGTCAAAGAGAACCTTTCTTGTTAAACAGGAAAGAAGACCCTTTGATGTGTTCTGGTATGAACAGTATTTTCACTGATTCGATTAATCTTACACTTATTATTTCAAGAAAAAGACAGCTATGGGCTTACAAGGATATACACTAAAAAGAAAATGTTATAAATCAAAGTGCTGGAATTTTACCAATCCTTTGTGTATCAAACTTCAAGGTATTGACCGAGAAGAGTTTATAAATCAAAAAACAAAGAAAATAATTAATTGTTTGTATGGTAAAAAAAAAAAGGATGAAATCAGTATTCTGACAAAGATGGAGGAAATCATTAGGGAAAAGAAGGGAAAAAAGAGTCAAGAAAGTAAGGCTGCTTTGTAAGGTAAGGCAAGTGGCTACAAGGGACAGAACAATTGGTCTTTGTGGGAGCAAGTGGTGAGTGGATGGGAGTTATGAGGGAAAGGGACAGGTAAGGTCCACATAAGGCTGTACAAAGTGTGTTAACTCAGCTGAACACCATTCATTGTGCAGGGAGCTCCCAAGGAGTCTTCTTAAAAGGGGAAGTAGCCAGCAGATGGAGGCTTTAAAAGGTTCCCATGGGCAACTTAGTCTTTTCAGTTTTCAGTTAAAGACCTTTGTTGAATGTGACCAACATTTGAAAGCACTACTGTCAGAAGCATACTCTGCCCCAGTATGTTTTTGCTTGGGGACTTCCCATCAGCAGCACTCTAGGAAGACTAAGGAACAAAGCCAAGGAAACATCAAGGATTAAAAAAAGAGTCACAATTAAATTCCCAAGGTGACTGAGCACTGTGGAGGGGTCAAATGTGCATAAATTTTCTTGATAGATTACTACAATAAAACTTTTTTCTTCATTCTCACAGCTGCATGATGCCAAGTTTTGCAAATTTCCATTACATGACCCTGATCGCAAAGTTATGCCCTTGAAACTTAAGTGATACTGAATATACAAACTTTTAACAATACATCAGCATTAAATAAGTCTTTAAAAATAATATAGGGGGTTTTAATCTGGAAATGGAGGGAAATAAATACAGAAAAAACAAGGAGTGTAAAGCATTGGTAAGGGTATCTGAAAAAATTATAAGAGTTCAGACAACTAATTATCCACCTACAAATACGTATAATACATGTTAAGTTGAACTATAAATGTACATATATAGTTTTAAATGAGATTTTTCTTGTCTGAGCTGACAATGCTCTGTCCTAGGACCAAAGACCTCTAACACAAACCCCAACATCAGTCAGGAGAAGGCATCGTTTGAGAGACTTCCAAAACAGTGTAGACTATTGCGATTACCCTTTGTTCCCCTCAAGAGGTGATGGTAAATCACTGTTATTGAAAAATCTATGCACTTCAAAAACATGTCTCAGAGGACCCTAAGCTGAAACAGATTTGAAAGCCTCTGTCCAGAGGGCTAGCTTTTATAGCTCCAGAAGGCATCATGCAATTACAATTTAGTGAAGCAACCATCAACCCTGCCTAGCAGTGATCACCATTAGCCATAACAATGACCATCAAGGACTGATAACACAAAGGATACAGGATTGCCACACAAAGCTTGGCAGTAGCCAAAACTCCTCTAATTGGACTTAGGATCAGTTCAGCAATAGAGAAATCATTGCTCACTCTAGAAACCTTGTCAACTACTCACAGCTAGTGAAGTTAAGCATATTGAAGGGGAATCTACACCCTATACTTTACTAAACCAGCATAACCCCAAATTACATTCTAAAAATTTATCCTCATACTCAAATATGTTGAGTCTTCATCCATCAACAAGGAGATTTACTTCTCTTTAAAATGGAGAGAGACCATTATAGAAAACCATGATCAACCTATCAACAGAGTTGGAGATTCCAGTCCCAACTGGTACATTTGCAACAAAATTCCTGGACTTAGTTCTTAGGGATCATTGCAGATGAAGGAATAAAATGGTTGTAGGAGCCAGAGGATCAGGGAGTTTTCTGTGAGATTCTGTCTCCTAGAAAACTCAAGAGCTACATTTAAGAAGTCTCACTTACATGAGAGTTAAACATGAGGTGAACAAGGACAATACCAATAGGCATGCTAACATGCATGGGAGAAGGTCCACAATGCTTGACCCCACACAAAGAACTATATGAAAGTAGGAAATGCAGAGAGTGGCAGAAAGTCTTCTCCAGTTGGTTACCCAATACCAGATGGTCGTCCCTGAGAATTTATATAAAGTAATGTTATATAGCCTTAGCTGGTTGTATTTATATATTTATGAATATGAACAAACACATAGGAATGAAACAACAATGTTAATGGAAAGAGATCAAGATGTATGAAGGTTTTAGAGGTAGGAAAAGGGAGGAAGCAGTAACAGAATTACAGCATAATCTCAAAAAATAAAAAAAAAACATGTTTTAAAAAGAATTATAAAGTGTCTCTTTCCAAATGAAAGTTAAAAGTTTTCTAATCCTAGGATACTGTGTCAGTGGTTTCTGAATTCATACTAAAATAGGCTTCTGTATCCTCATTTGTTTATTTAGCGTGTGTGTGTGTGTGTGTTTAGGGCTTTTTATTTTTAATTACTATTTAACTCATTTTTAATAGTCTAGCCTTTATATCCTTCTTGGTCCTCCCTCTGACTGTTTCACATCCCTTACCTTTGGCCACTATACCCCTATCCCTGTCTCCAAGAGAATGTCCCTACCCACTACCCCTACCCTATCAGACCTCCCCACTCCCTGGGGCCTCAAGTCTCTTGAGGGTCAGGTGCATCTTCTCTCACTGAATCAAGACCTGGAAGTCATCTGTTGTATATGTGCTAGGGGCTTCATATCAGCTGCCTGGTTGGTGGTCCAGTGTCTGAACAATCTCAGGGGCTCCAAGTTAGTCAATATTGCTGGTCTTCTTATAGGGTTAACCTCATCTACAGTCTCTTCCAGCTTGTCTCCAATTCAAACACAGAGGTCACCAGCTTCTGTCCATTGGTTGGGTGTAAATATCTGCATCTGACTCTTTAAGCTGCTTGTTGAGTCTTTTGAAGGACAGTCATGCTAGGCTCCTGTTTGTAAGCACACCATAGCATCAGTAATAGTGTCAGGCCTTAGAGCCTCTCCTTGAGATGGATCCCAATTTGGGTCTGTCACTGGACCTCCTTTCCCTTAGGCTCTTCTCCATTTTGACCCTGCAATTCTTTTAGACAGGAACAATTACTGGGTCGGAGGTTTGAATGTAGGATGGCAACCCCATCCTTCCACTTGATGCCCTGTCTTTCTACTGGAAGTAGGCTCTACAAGTTCCCTCTGTAGAACACTTCATCTAAAGTCCCTCTCTTTTAGTCCTAAGAGTCTCTCACCTCCCAGGTCTCTGGTACATTCTAGAGGGTCCCCACACCTCCTGTCTCCTGAGGTTGCCTGTTTACTTATGATTGGAGTACCATATATGAGACTCTCACATACATTTGCATACATGGTGGAACCTGTTTTAACTTCAAACTCATTTATCCCTGTAATATTCCTCCAGAAAACTGAATTGAAGACAATGTTACTTAGGGAACTATTCATTGGCAATGTATAGTTTACAATTTACATATTGTAAACTATATTTACATATAGTTTACAATTTAACATATCTTCTCTGTATTTACACTTCACTTTTTACCATTGTATCCCCTGTTACTCATCTCTTTCTTACTTGGCACAGTCACCATCACTTCTATCTCAAAACAAACAAACAAACAAAACAAAGCAAAAACAAAAATCAAAAAACAACCAATGAAATAAACACAGAAAAAAGTTTGGAAGCCATGTGCCTCTATCTTGTATAGTTTAACTTAGTTGACTAGGGTCCGCTTAAGTTGTTTTTATATTTGTATCCTGAGGATTGAGAAACATAGTTGTGCATGTAACTAACACTGACCCCTAAGTTCTGAGCCCTCACCAGAGAAATTTCTTTTCTCACTAAATGGTGATTAACACAGACTCACAACTACTAAACATGTAGAAAAAAATGAGACTATGGTGTGCTGAGATTTAAATGAGACAACCATACCATAGCTCCTGCCACCAAAGGTGTAGATAATCACATAAAAGGGAAAAGAAAGATCATAAAAGCAAGAGGCAGAGTACAAATCAGTAAAACTGCATTTGCTGCGAAGGACTGGACTATCTATCACACAAATGAATGCACTGTGGCTATGACTATACTTACAAGTCCGGCAAAAGATCAAGCAACACCGAATGCCAGCACAGAGCCTATCTGAGGAGCTATTGGCCATTGCTGTCTGCTGAGGCGGGAGTGTCACTTTTCTTTAGGGATTCAGTCTCTGAGGGGCTGCCCATGCTCCATTAGATAATCCTAGGCCTATGTAGATAGAGTCAGTGTTAAGAAGACCCAGTAAGTTTGAAAGAGTATGAGGTCTTTGAACTTGAGAGAAAAATTGATAGTAAGATTAGGAGAGGAATAGGAGCAGAGAAAATGTAAGGTGGTTTTGATCAAAACACATTGCAAGTATATATGGATTTCTGAAACACTCACAAAAATATGCCTTTGCAATTTCCTAAGGGCATGCTCTGTCTGTCGGACAGCCATCAGTTTCCGAGTATTCTGCTTATATAGGCTATATATTATTTTCTTTTTTCTTATGCTAACATTTAAAGAAGATTTTGGCAATTTTCATATTGTGAATATACTTTCATTTTTGAATTTAGGACAGAAAACATTTTGTTATATGTATTATATAAAAGAAGAGCAGCCTAATTGTACTTCAACTGTAATAACTACTCTATTTCCCTTAGTAGATATAAGCAATACCTTAAAAAGGTCCCCCTTGTCTTAGGGAAATAGGCAAAGGCTTCTATCTACACAATAAAATGTAAATAACCTCCATGGAGACACTTCTGTTACATACTAGTTTGTGTTTTAATTGAAGAAAATAGCTGACAAACAAAATTGCTGCCAAAAACATTAATGAGACTAGTGATTTTAAATGAAACTTTATTCAGCGGTGTGTGTGTGTGTGTGTGTGTGTGTGTGTGTGTGTTGCTGTGCATGCGTGTTGTCACCTTTGGTGTATTTACATTCTCCTATTGATATATTTCTCCTGTACTTCTATAAGATAGGAGTGAAGACTCATATATATCAAACTGAAGTAACAACAGTTACCACTGGTTCACTGTTAATCAGTAATAATTTAATCACCAATTTTTTCACTTCCTTCAGTATCATCTGACATCCTCACTCTATTACATACTTTATGACAAGGCAACATGAGGAATACTATTACTTAAATGGCTGAAAGGAAGAGATTACATATAAAGTAATTTCTTATCCCAAATTCTCTGAAGCACGACTAGACTCATGATCTCATTAGCAAGTAGACACTATGTCCATTGTACCAAATCCCTGCTTTATTACTTTTAATACGTCTATTTGCAAAGTTAGTAATGATGTGATTCATTTCCTAATGTATTTGTTGTTCCTTTTCTGGTCAAACTGTAATCACCACTGCACATAACTGCTCAGTTCTTGGGTGGTATCTGCAAGGTTCTCAGTTATGTGTGATGAATACAGACTAGTCACCTTTCACAAAGTTCCCATCATGCAAGTGAGACCACAGGGGCTCAAACACATAACAGAAATTGCATTTTGATAGTTTACACATACTATAATTGGACCCAAAACATCAGAGATGGTTGATCACAATACTTTATTTCTCCAATTCTTAGAAACAGTCTCCAAGCAGAAAGGTCTCATATGATAGCCAGTGGAAAGCTGATCTAGAAGAAGTGCTGTGACAGACTTTTAACTTTTCAACATTCCTGATCAAAATCTTATCTCATGTTAAGGTTTTAATTACTATACCATTGTGTACCCTGATCTATATTTAGTCATGGCAACAGAAGAGTGCTTGCACATTTGTGTACATAATTTTGAGCTAGGACAATTCAAGGCCCTTGCTGGTTCTCAACCATTCTACTTCCTAGTATGAGAGAAACAGTGATGGGGCCTACCAGAGCATTGGTGAATCAAATCTAGGAAACAGATAAGGAACACACTCACACACATACACACACAAAACTGTGCTTCACATCTCTGGGTTTAAGCAATATTGCAACCAGTGTTTACTGAAGGAAGATTCTCTCTTTTCTGAACTTCACATCTTTCCTTACCTAATATTTAAAACATGGACCATGAGCATCCTCAAAAGCAAATAGAGTTTGGTAAGTACAATGTGACAGGGCCAAGGAATCAAATTGGCTCTCTAATAATACTTAATTCTATGGATTAAGGACATAATGAATGGAATTTGACAAATATGTATTGAGTTACTTTCAAGTTTATTTATGTTAAATGAAAACAATACTGGGTGTTAGCTAAGGATTTTATTCAGGAAATATCTCAGTATAAGAATACAGACCACTAGATTCTCCATTCCAAATATAGCAGAAACAGGTGAAGATGTACAGTTAGGTAACAAAGTAGAGGTCAGTATACAGAAATGACCAAGAGAAAGTATTGTAGAGATGGGGTTAAGGTTAATCCAATCTGTCAGGATTCTTGCTGAAGTCAAGAAAGTTAAAATCAGAAATCATATGTTTTATGAATTAGTAGCTATTGTAATCAGGTCAATTAACTGTTATAATACTGAGTACCAATAAGGATATTATGTCCTTCAAAAAGTGTATTGCTACTGTCTACACCTGGGTTCTTTTCTGGGGCACTAAATGCAAATAGGCAAACTCACCTGGTCACAGGTTCTAGGGAAGTGGATATTTACTTCTTATTTTCAGGAAGACACCAAAACTTTTCTCAGACTTTAAAATATTATCAGGAGATCCTCAGCCATAGTACGCCATATCCAAATGGTACAGGAAGGTAGCTAACCACCCAGCAGAGCAGAGAGGACAGTCATCACAGGTGAGACGTGTCCTGCAGCTCAGAGGATCATGCCCAGATACCTCTAGCGGAAGCCCTCCTGTTTCTGTCTCTAGCTTGGAACCATCTTCAGCCACAGTGCTTCATACCCAAGTAGCACAGAGAACAGAATACAAGAGATAGAAGAAAGAATCTCAGATGCTGAAGATACCATAGAAACCATGGACTCAACAGTTAAAGAAAATGTAAAAATCAAAAAGCTTGTAACCCAAAATATCCAGGAAATCTAGGACACAATGAGAAGACCAAACCTAAGGATTATAGGCATAGATGAGAGTGAAGATTTACAACTTAAAGGGCCAGCAAATATCTTCAATAAAATTATGGAAGAAAACTTCCCTAACCTAAAGAGAGAGATGCCCATGAATATACAAGAAGCCTACAGAACTCCAAACAGACTGGACCAGAACAGAAATACTTCCCGTCACATAATAATCAAAACACCAAATGTACTAAACAAAGAAATAATGTTAAAGGCAGTAAGAGAAAAAGGCCAAGTAACATATAAAGGAAGACCTATCAGAATCACAGCAGACTTTTCACCTGAGACTATGAAGGCTAGCAGATCCTGGGCTGATCTCTTGCAGACTCTAAGAGAACACAAATGCCAGCCAAAACTACTATATCCAGCAAAACTCTCAATCACCATAGATGGAGAAACTAAGATATTCCATGACAAAACCAAGTTTACCCAATATCTATCCACAAACCCAGCACTACAAAGGATAATAGGAGGAAAACACCAATACAAGGAGGGAAACTTCACCGTGGAAAAAGCAAGATAGTAACCTTTCATCAAACCCAAAAGAAGTTAAGCAATCAAATTTAAAAAATAACATCAAAAATGACAGGAAGTAACAATCACTATTCCTTAATATCTCTTAACATCAATGGACTCAATGCCCCAATAAAAAGACATAGACTAACAGACTGGATACCTAAACAGGACCCTACATTTTGCTGCTTACAGGAAACACACCTAAGGGTCAAAGACAAACACTACCTTAGAGTAAAAGGCTGGAAGACAATTTTACAAGCAAATGGTCTCAGGAAACAAGCTGGAGTAGCCATTTTAATATCAGATAAAATTGACTTTCAACCCAAAGTCATCAAAAGAGACTCTGAGGGACAATTCTTGCTGGTCAAAGGAAAAATACAACAAGAAGAACTCTCAATCCTGAACATCTATGCTCCAAATGCAAGGGCACCCTCTTTCATAAAAGAAACTTTATTAAAGCTCAAAGCACACATTGCACCTAACACAATAATTGTGGGTGACTTCAACACTGCACTTTCCTCAAAGGACCGATCAGGAAAACAGAAACTAAACAGGGACATAATGAAACTAATTGAAGCTTTGGACCAATTAGATTTAACAGATAGATATATAGAACATTGTATCCTAAAGCAAAAGAATATACCTTTTTCTCAGCACCTCATGGTACCGTCTCCAAAATCGACCATATAATTGGTCACAAGACAGACCTCAACAAATATAAGAAGATCAAACTAATCCCATGCCTCCTATCAGATCACTATGGAGAAAAAGTGGTCTTCAATAGCAACAAAAACAACAGAAAACCCACATACACATGGAAATTGAACAATATTCTACTCAATGATACCTTGGTCAAGGAAGAAATAAAGAAAGAAATTAAAGACTTTTTAGAACACAATGAAAATGAAGACACAACATACCCAAATCTATGGGACACAATGAAAGCAGTGCTAAGAGGAAAACTCATAGCCCTGAGTGCCTCCAAAAAGAAAATGGAGAGAGCATATATTAACACCTTAATGACACACCTGAAAGCCCTGGAACAAAAAGAAGCTATTTCACCCAGGAGGAGTAGAAGGCAGGAAATCATCAAACTCAGGGCTGAAATCAATCAAGTAGAAACAAAGAGAACCATACAAAGAATCAACAAAACCAGGAGCTGGTTCTTTGAGAAAATCAACAAGATAGATAAACCCTTAGCCAGACTGACCAAAGGGCACAGAGAAAGTATCCAAATTAACAAACTTAGAACTGAAAAGGGAGATATAACAACGGAAACTGAGGAAATCCAAAAAATCATCAGATCCTACTACAAGAGACTGTACTCAACACAACTGGAGAATCTGGAGGAAATGGACAATTTCCTTGACAGATACCAAATACCAAAATTAAATCAGGACCAAATAGATCATCTAAACAGTCCCATAATGCCTAAAGAAATTGAAGGAGTCATAGAAAGTCTTCCAACCAAACAAAGCACAGGACCAGAGGGTTTCAGTGCAGAATTCTATCAGACCTTCAAAGAAGAGTTAACACCAATAATCTTCAAATTATTCCACAAAATAGAAACAGAAGGAACACTACCCAATTCCTTCTATGAAGCCACAATTACGCTGATACCAAAACCACACAAAGATCCAACAAAGATAGAAAACTTCAGACCAATTTCCCTTATGAACATCGATACAAAAATACTCAATAAAATTCTTGCCAACCGAATCCAAAAACACATCAAAATGATCATCCACCGTGATCAAGTAGGCTTTATCCCGGGAATGCAGGGTTGGTTCAATATATGGAAATCCATCAATGCAATCTACTACATAAACAAACTCAAAGAAAAAAACCAAATGGTCATTTCATTGGATGCTGAAAAAGCATTTGACAAAATTCAGCATCCTTTCATGCTTAAAGTCTTGGAAAGAACAGGAATTCAAGGCCCATACCTAAACATAGTAAAAGCAATATACAGCAAACCGGTAGCCAGCATCAAACTAAATGGAGAGAAACTGGAAGCAATCCCACTAAAATTAGGGACTAGACAGGGCTGCCCCGTCTCTCCTTATCTTTTCAATATTGTACTTGAGGTACTAGCTCAGGCAATTCGACAACATAAGGAGGTCAAAGGGATACAAATCGTAAAGGAAGAAGTCAAACTATCATTATTTACAGATGACATGATAGTCTACCTAAGTGACCCAAAAAACTCCACTAGAGAACTCCTACAGCTGATAAACAACTTCAGCAAAGTGGCAGGTTATAAAATCAACTCAAGCAAATCAGTGGCCTTCCTATACTCAAAGAATAAGCAGGCTGAGAAAGAAATTAGGGAAATGACCCCCCTTCACAATAGCCACAAACAGTATAAAGTATCTTGGGGTGACTCTTACCAAACATGTGAAAGATCTGTATGACAAGAACTTCAAGACTCTGAAGAAGGAAATGGAAGAAGACCTCAAAAAATGGGAAAACCTCCCATGCTCATGGATCGGTAGAATCAATATAGTTAAAATGGCCATTTTGCCAAAAGTAATCTACAGATTCAATGCAATACCCATCAAAATCCCAACTCAATTCTTCACAGAGTTAGTAAGACCAATTATCAAATTCATCTGGAATAACAAAAAACCCAGGATAGCTAAAACTATTCTCAGCAACAAAAGAAAGTCTGGGGGAATCTGTATCCCTGACCTCAAGCAATACTACAGAGAAATAGTGTTAAAAACTGCATGGTATTGGTATAGTGACAGGCACGAGGATCAATGGAACAGGATTGAAGATCCAGAAATGAACCCACACACCTATGGCCACTTGATCCTCGATAAAGAGGCTGAAAACATCCAATGGAAAAAAGATAGCCTTTTCAACAAATGGTGCTGGTTCAACTGGAGGTCAGCATGCAGAAGAATGCGAATTGATCCATCCTTGTCTCCTTGTACTAAGCTCAAATCCAAATGGATCAAGGACCTCCACATAAAGCCAGACACTCTGAAGCTAATAGAAAAGAAACTGGGGAAGACCCTTGAGGACATCGGTGCAGGGAGAAAGTTTCTGAACAATCATCAATAGCGTATGCTCTAAGAGCAAGAATTAACAAATGGAACCTCATAAAATTACAAAGTTTCTGTAAGGAAAAGGACACCATCAAGAGGACAAATCGGCAACCAACAAATTGGGAAAAGATCTTCACTAACCCTACATCAGATAGACGGCTAATATCCAATATATACAAAGAACTCAAGAAGTTAGACTCCAGAAAACCAAACAACCCTATTAAAAATGGGGTACAGAGTTAAACAAAGAATTCTCACCTGAAGAACTTCGGATGGCAGAGAAGCATCTTAAATAATGCTCAACTTCATTAGTCATTAGGGAAATGCAAATCAAAACAACCCTGAGATTTCACCTTACACCACTCAGAATGGCTAAGTTTAAAAATTCAGGAGACAGCAGGTGTTGGACAGGGTGTGGAGAAAGAGGAACACTCCTCCACTGCTGGTGGGGTTGCAAATTGGTACAACCACTCTGGAAAGCAGTCTGGCGGTTCCTCCGAAAACTGGGCACCTTACTTCCAGAAGATCCTGCTATACCACTCCTGGGCATATACCCAGAGGATTCCCCACCATGTAATAAGGATACATGCTCTACTATGTTCATAGCAGCCCTATTTATAATTGCCAGATGCTGGAAAGAACCCAGGTATCCCTCAACAGAAGAGTGGATGCAAAAAATGTGGTATAACTACACAATGGAGTACTATTCAGCCATTAGAAACAATGAATTCATGAAATTCTTAGGCAAATGGATGGAGCTAGAGAACATCATACTAAGTGAGGTAACCCAGACTCAAAAGGTGAATCATGGTATGCACTCACTAATAAGTGGATATTAACCTAGAAAACTGGAATACCCAAAACATAATCCACACATCAAATGAGGTACAAGAAGAAAGGAAGAGTGGCCCCCTGTTCTGGAAAGACTCAGTGAAGCAGTATTCAGCAAAACCAGAATGGGGAGGAGGGAAGGGGTGGGGGGAGGACAGGGGGAGAGAAGGGGGCTTGCGGGACTTTCGGGGAGTAGGGGGTTAGAAAAGGGGAAATCATTTGAAATGTAAATAAAAAATATATTGAATAAAAAAAAAGAATGAGCAAAGTGGCAGGTTATAAAATAAACTCACACAAAACAGTAGCCTTCCTATACTCAAAGGATAAGCAGGCTAAGAAAGCATTTAGTGAAATGACACCCTTCACAATAGTCACAAACAGTATAAAGTACCTTGGCATGCCTCTTACCAAACATGTGAAAGATCTGTATGACAAGAACTTCAAGACTTTGAAGAAGGAAATGGAAGAAGACCTAAAAAAATGGAAAAACCTCCCATGCTCATGGATCGGCAGGATTAATATAGTTAAAATTTCCATTTTGCCAAAAACAAAATACAGATTCAATGCAATACCCATCAAAATCCCAACGCAATTCTTCACAAAGTTACAAAGAGCAATTCTCAAATTCATCTGGAATATTAATAAACCTAGGATAGCTAAAACTATTCTCAACAACAAAAGAAATTCTGGGGGAATCAGTATCCTTGAACTCAAGCAATACTACAGAGCAATAGTATTAAAAATTGCAGGGTATTGTTACAGTGACAGGCAGGCGGATCAATGGAACAGGATTGAAGATCCAGAAATGAACCCAAACACCTATGACCAATTGATCCTAAACAAAGGGGCTGAAAATATCCAATGGAAAAAAGATAGACTTTTCAACAAATGGTACTGGTTCAACTGGAGGTCAGCATGCTGAAGAATGTGAATTGATTCATCCTTGTCTCCTTGTACTAAGCTCAACTCCAAATGGATCAAGGACCTACATATAAAGCCAGATACTCTTAAGCTAATAGAAAAGAAACTGGGGAAGACCCTTGAGGACATCGGTACACGGGGAAATTTTCTGAACAGATCACCAATAGCATATGCTCTAAGATCAAGAATTGACAAATGGGACCTCATAAAATTACAAAGTTTCTGTAAGGCAAAGGACACCATCAAAATGACAAATCGGCAACCAAAAAATTGGGAAAAGATCTTCACCAACCCTACATCAGATAGAGGTCTAATATCCAATATATATATAAAGAACTCAAGAAGTTAGACTCCAGAAAACCAAATAACCCTATGAAAAATGGGGTACAGAGTTAAACAAAGAATTTTCACCTGAAGAACTTCAGATGGCAGAGAAGCATGTTAAAAAGTGCTCAACTTCTTTAGTCATTAAGGAAATGCAAATCAAAACAACCCTGAGATTTCAACTTACACCAGTCAGAATGGCTAAGATTAAAAATTCAGGAGACAGTAGGTGTTGGCAAGGATGTGGAGAAAGAGGAACACTCCTCCACTGCTGGTGGGGTTGCAAATTGGTACAACCACTCTGGAAATCAGTGTGGCAGTTCCTCAGAACACTGGGCACCTCACTTCTGAAAGATCCTGCTATAACACTCCTGGACATATACCCAGAGGATTCCCAAGCATGTAATAAGGATACATGTTCCACTATGTTCATAGCAACCCTATTTACAATTGCCAGAAGCTGGAAAGAACCCAGGTATCCCTCAACAGAAGAGTAGATGCAAAAAATGTGGTATATGTACACAATGGAGTACTATTCAGCCATTAGAAGCAATTAATTCATGAAATTCTTAGGCAAATGGATGGAGCTGGAGAACATCATACTAGGTGAGGTAACCCAGTCTCCAAAGATCAATCATGGTATGCACTCACTAATAAGTGGATATTAGCCTGGAAAACTGGAATACCCAAAACATAATCTACACATTAAATGAGGTACAAGAAGAACGGAGTGTCCCCTGGTTCTGAAAAGACTCAGTGTAGCAATATAAGGCCAAACCAGAACAAGGAAATGGGAAGGGGTGAGTGGGAGAACAGGAGGAGGTAAGGGGGCTTATGTGACTTTCGGGGAGTAGGGGGCAAGAATGGAAGAAATCATTTGAAATGTAAATAAAAAATATATTGAATAAAAAATGGGATTCAAAAAAAAAGAAATGAAAAGGGAGATGTAACAACAGAAACTGAGGAAATTAAAAAAAAATCAGATCCTACTACAAAGCCTATATTCAACACAACTGGAAAATCTGAATGAGATGGACAATTTTCTAGACAGATACCAAATACCTAAGTTAAATCAGGATCAGATAGACAATCTAAATGGTCCCATAAACCCTAAAAAACTAGAAGCAGTCATTGCAATTCTCTCAACCAAAAAAAGAAAAAAAGGACCAGATGGTTTTAGTGCAGAATTCTGCCAGACCTTCAAAGAAGACCTAACATCAATACTCTTCAAATTATTCCACAAAAATAGAAACAGAAGGAACACTACCCAACTTGTTCTATGAAGCCACAATTTTGCTGATACCAAAACCATACAAAGATCCATCGAAGAAAGAGAACTTCAGATGAATTTCCCTTATGAATATCAATGCAAAGATACTCAATAAAATTCCTGCCAATTGAATCGATTTCAAAGCGACCATTTCAAAACGATCATTCACTATGATCAAGTAGGCTTCATCCAAGGGAAGCAAGGATGGTTCAAAATCCAGCTATGTAATCTACTACATAAACTCAAAGAAAAAAAAAACATGGTCATTTCATTAGGTGCTGAAAAAGCATTTGAGAAAATTCAGCATCCTTTCATGATAGACTTAGAAAAATCAGCAATTCAAGGCTCATACCTAAACATGGTAAAAGCAATATACAGTAAACCAATAGCCAACATAAAACTAAATGGAGAGAAACTTGAAGCAATCCTACTAAAATCAGGGACTAGACAAGGCTACCCTTTCTCTCCATATTTATTCAATATAATACTTGGAGTTCTGGCTAGACCAATTAGACAAAAAAAGGAGGTCAAGGGGATGCAAATTGGAAAGGAAGAAGTCAAACTATCACTATTTGCAGATGATATGATAGTATACTTAAGCAACCCAAAAACTTCAACCAGAGAACTCCTATAGCTGATAAACAACTTCATCAATGTGGACAGACATAAAATTAACTCAAACAAAACATTAGCTTTACTATACTCAAAGTATTAACAGATTGAGAAAGAAATTAGGGAATAGATACCCTTCACAATAGTCACAAACAAGATAAAATATCTTGGTGTGACTCTAAACAAGTCAAAGATCCGTATGACAAGGACTTCAAGTCTCTGAAGAAAGAAATCAAAGAAGACCTCAGAAGACAGAAAGATCTCCAATGCTCATAGATTGACAGGAATAATATAGTAAAAATGGTCATCTTGCCGAAAGCAATCTACAGATTCAATGCAATCCTCATAGAAGTTCCAACACAGTTTTCCATAGAGTTAGCAAAAGCAATTCTCAAATTCATCTGGAATAACAAAAAACCAAGAATAGCTAATACTATTCTCAACAGTAAAAGAACTTCTGGTGGAAACAGTATCCCAGACCTCAAGCAGTACTACAGAGCAATATTGTTAAAAAACTGCATGATACAAGGCGATAAGAATGGATCAATTCACATTCTCCTGCATGCTGACTTCCAATTGAACCAGCATCATTTCTTGAAAAGGCTATCTTTTTTCCACTGGATGTTTTCTGCTCCTTTGTCGGAGATCAAGTGACCATAGGTGTGTGGATTCATTTCTGGGTCTTCAGTTCTTATCCATTGGCCCACTTGTCTGTGCCTGTACCAATACTATACAGTTTTGAACACTATTGTTCTGTAGTATTGCTTGAGGTCTGGGATATTAACCCCCAGAAGTTCTTTTACTGTTGAGAATAGTTTAACTCTCCTGGATTTTTTGTTATTCCAGATAAATTTAACAATTGCTTTTTCTAAGTCTGTGAAGAACTGAGTTGGGATTTTGATGGGGATTGCATTGAATCTGCATATTGCTTTTGGCAAGATGGCCATTTTAACTATATTAATCCTGCCAATACACAAGCATAGCAGATTTTTCCATTTTCTGGGGTCTTCTTCGATTTCCTTCTTCAGAGACCTGAAGTTCTTGTCATATAGATCTTTCACTTGTTTGGTTAGGGTCACACCAAGATACTTTATATTGTTTGTGGCTATTGTGAAGGGTGTCATTTCCCTAACTTCTTTCTCAGCTTGCTTATCCTTTGAGTATAGGAAGGCAACTGATTTGCTTGAGTTGATTTTATAACCTGCCACTTTGCTGAAGTTGTTTATCAGCTGTAGGAGTTCTCTGGTGGAGTTTTTTTGGGTCACTTAAGTATACTATCATGTCATCTGCAAATAGTGAAAATTTTACTTCTTCCTTTCCAATTTGTATCCCTTTGCCCTCCTTATGTTGTCTAATTGCTCTAGCTAGAATGTCAAGTACTATATTGAAAAGATATGGAGAGAGAGATCAGCCTTGTCTAGTCCCTGATTTTAGTGTTATTGCTTCAAGTTTCTATTTATTTTGATATTGGCTACCAGTTTCAGAGGATTCCCCAGCATGCAATAAGAACACATGCTCCACTATATTCATAGTAGTCTTATTTATAATAGCCAGAAGCTGGAAAGAACCCATATATCCCTCAATGGAGGAATGGATACAAAAAATGTGGCATATATACACAATGGAGTACTATTCAGCAATTAAAAACAATGAATTCATGAATTTTCTAGGCAAATGGATGGAACTGGAAAATATCATCCTAAACGAGGTAACACAATCACAAAAGAATACACATGGAATGCAATCATTGATAAGTGGATATTAATTAGCCCTGAAGCTCTGAATACTGAAGATATAATTAGCATATCAAATGATTCCCATGAAGCAGGAAGAAGAGGGCCCTAATCCTGGAAAGGCTTGATCCAACATTGTAGGGGGTACCAGGACAGAAAACAGGGAGGGGGAAAGATAGGAGAATGGATGTCGAGAAGAGGACTTATGGGACATATGGAGGGGACTGTGAAAGGGGAAAGCTTTTAGAATGTAAACAAAGAATATAGAAAATAAATAAATAAAAAAACTGCATGATATTGGTATCGTGACAGGCAGGTAGATCAATAGAATAGAATTAAAGCCCCAAAAATGAGCCCACAAATCTACAGTCACTTGATGTTTGGCAAAGGAGCTACAACCATCCAGTGGAAAAAAGATAGCCTTTTCAACAAATGGTGCTGGTTCAACTGGAGGTCAGCATGAAGAAGAATTCAAATCGATCCATTCTTATTTCTTTGTACTAAGCTCAAGACCAAGTGGATCAAGGACCTCCACATAAAACCAGACACACTGAACCCAATAGAAAACAAACTGGGGAAGACCCTTGAGCACATGGGCACAGGGGAAAATTTCCTCAACAGAACACCAATAGCTTATGCTCTAAGATCTAGAACTGACAAATGGAACCTCATAAAATTACAAAGTTTCTGTAAGGCAAAGGCACTATCAATAGGACAAAATTGCAACCAACAAATTGGGAAAAGATCTTTACCAGCCCTATATCTGACAAAGGGCTAATATCCAATATATGCAAAGAACTGGAGAAGTAAGACTCCAGAGAACCTAATAACCCTATTAAAAATGGGATACAGAGCAAAACAAAGATTTTCAACTGAGGAATATGGAATAGCTGAGAAACACCTAAAGAAATGTTCAACAACCATAGTCAGCAAAAAAAAAATAAAATAAAATAAAATAAAAAAATAAAAAAAAAATCAAATCACAGCAACCCTGAGATTTCACGTCACACCTGTCAGAATGGACAAGACCAAAAATTCAGGGTCCAGCAAATGCTGGAGAGAATGTGTAGAAAGATGAACATTCCTCCACTGCTGGTGAGATTGCAAGTACAATCAATCTGGAAATCAGTTTGGCAGTTCCTCAGAATATTGGGCATAATACTACTGGAGAACCCTGCTATACCACTCCTGGGCATATACCCAGAGGATTCTCCAGCATTCAGTAAGGACACATGCTCCACTATGTTCATACCAGCCATATTTATAATCGCCAGAAGCTGAAAAGAACCCAGATTTCCCTCAACAGAGGAATGGATACCGAAAATGTGGTATATTCACATAATGGAATACTACTCAACTATTAAAAACAACGAATTCATGAAATTCTTAGGCAAATGGGTGGAACTGGAAAATATCATCCTGAGTGAGGTAACCCAATCACATAAGAATACAAATGGTATGCACTCACTGATAAGTGCATATTATCCCAGAAGCATGGAATATCCAAGAAACAATTCCCAGATCAAGTGAAGTTCAAGAAAGAGGAAGAACAAAGTATGAATAATATGGCTCTTAGAAGGGGAAACAAAATACCCACAGAACAAGATAAAGAGATAAAGTGTGGAGCAGAGTCTGAGGAAAGGAATATCCAGTGACTGTCCCACCTAGGGATCCCATATACAGCTACAAAACCCAGCCACTATTGTGGATTCCCACAAGTGCTAACTGAAGCCGGATATAGCTGTCACCTGGGAGGTCCTGCTAGTGCATGACAAAAACAGAGGTGGCCACTCTCAGCCAGCCACTGAACTGAGCACTGGGTCACCAATTAAGGAGCTAGAGAAAGAACCCAAGGAGCTGAAGGGCTTTACAATCCCATAAGAGGAACAACAACATGAGCCATCCAATACTCCCAGAGTACAAAACTATCAACCAAAGAGTACAAATGGAATTACCCATGGTTCCAGATACATAGGGAGCAGAGGTTGGCCTTGTTGGACATCTAGGGGAGGACAGGGGAAGGAGGTTTGGGGAAGGCTTGAAGCAGCAGTGTAGGGAATACCAAGATAGGGAAGCAGGAGAGCATTGATTGGGAACAGGGGAAGGGGAGATGGGTTATGAGACTTTCTGAGGGCAGGGAGGTAACTAGGAAAGTGGATAACATTTGAAATTTAAACAAAGAATATAATAAAAATATTATCCAGAATATGATTTCTTTAGAAGTAGATTTTCAGTTACTTTCCTTTCTCATTCTAGGTTTAGTTAATGGTTAATTAATTAAGTTTTCAACACTGAGGATTGAATATAAGTGCAGACCAGAATTTGAAAGGGAAATTATGATATCCAAAGATCACATAATAATATTTCACTTACTTGAAATTGTATCTATGAAAATTGATTATTTCTTTCTAAGAAAAGTTATGTGGATTTATAATGTTATAAGAAGAGTTGCCACACATTTTATCTTCCCAATTAACTTTTGTCTACATACCTAAATGTATTCAACTTCCCAATAGTTTTGACATAAAACGAAATTAAAAAACATCTTTTTGTCAATGAGTTTACAATGCTCAAGGAAAAAGGCTATTTTCAGATACTTGCTTAGGAACAAAATAATTTCTTGACCAGTTCGGGCTTTAGGAGTTTTAGTAAGTATTTATTTGAGGGTATCCATTTGGCATTGAGTGCTAGCTTTCCTACAAAAACATAAAACAAAACAAAACAAAAAAGCCAGACGCTGCCATGTGCTAGGTGAAACTATATAATATTTGTGCACTAATTAGTACAACTTTATGTATCTGTAAACTGTAATCAGCTTTAGATTATTAAGAAATGCAATTGTTTGCATGTGTTTATTATGCTGTGTTAAGGAACTAATATGAAAGGATCTATAGACATTTAATAAAGATTCAGTTTTTGCTTTCAACCCTTGGGAAGTTAAAGCTGCAGACAAGGAACCTGTGGATATGAAGAACAGAGTCTACAAAATCCTGTGAAATAGGTTTTTCAAGAGGGGCTGACTGATAGAAGAAAAGCGACAGCCTGAAGAGCTTATTATTTACTCTAAATATATATGATTTTCCCAGGGAAGAGAGCCATTAAAAAACTGTTAACATTTCCTTGGGTAGCCAAGTGGATTGTGATGCCGGCAAAAGAGCCCAGACCTGTAATTTAGTAAATAGTGCTGCTTTTGGTTGGGAGACTCAGAGGACTGAGATGAGCTATTCATCTTCATCTTCAGGACTCTTTCTTTAAACTTTATTAAATTTCAAACCCTTTCCTTTGCATGGTTTAGAAATCAAAAAGTCTGTGAACATCCATTTGGGTAACTATAGAGAAGTTAGTGGCTTCTAAACCTTAATCACACTTGGTGGTGGACTATACTTGAGATTAAATAGAAGATTCAAGCTTGTGTTGTCAACAGTTCTTAAAAAACACTGGTGGTGTTTACTGAAGCTCTTAGTTTTGCTGAATTAATTAAATACAAATTATTATCTGAAACTTATAAGAACTCCCTGTTTAAATACATCTTTACTGTCCCTTTTATTCTTTGGTGTTCTGGATGGCCTGGAACTTGCTATGTAGATCAGGTTGTTTGGAATATTAAACAAAGCAAAACAAAACAATACCACCTGCTTCTGTCTTCTGAGTGGTGGTATTAAAGTCTTGATGTATGTAATGCATATACATACACATAAAGACTGACAGACATATTTGTATTTCATGATGATAATCAAAGAAAAGGGCTATCACTTTGAGGGGGGTGGGGACTGGGGGTACAACAAGGCACTAGAGATAGGAAAGGAGAAAAAGTTGTATAATTCTATTTCTATTAAATTAAAAAGAAATCTTGCTGTCATGGTTTAAAGAGTTTACAATAACTATAACACTCAGTTGTTTTTTGTTTTGGTTTGTTTCTTTTTTTTAAAAATAGGATCATTCACATTTAACTTAAATGTTGTCACATGACAAGATAAGAATATACAGAAACAATCTCATTTTTAACAAGAGCAGTCTAATTTCTAACTATGCAATGGCATATGAATATTTATTCCATAGATTTCTATTGTGTAGATGTTACTATGTGAGGTCCTTCTCCCTGCAATAAGAGAAGCTTCTTCTTGCCATCCATGGCAATTAACACAGAGATGCACACTAGATAACATGCAGGCAGTGAGAGACCCTGAAGCACTCAGCACTCGCATTCCTCCCTTAAAGGTTCAGAGATCTATGCATAATGGGTGGCATAATGATTGTAAGAACCAGAGGTGGTGAGTGATATCAAGGAAACTTCTTCTAGACACAACAGGGCTGATGCTCATACACAAACTCACAGAGACCATGGCGATATGAACAAGACTTCACAAATTCCAGTCAGACAAAATCCCAGCATGGAGCAGTAGAAGTGGAAACAAAGCAATATAATATTTTATCCTGATATAAAACAATAATGGGCTGCCTGCTGGGGATGGAAAAGGATCACTAGGTACTGGACCACCCTGAGCTTTAGATTTCTGGTGGTGCAAACCTCCAGGGATCTGCCTGCACTCAGGAACTGAGCACGTAGGCTGGTTTTGTCTGCCAGCCCGCCGGGCTTGGGGCCCTTGTCCTGCCCAGGGGGTTTGGAAGGAGAGAAGCCCCGCGGCCATATTTGCTGCCTGCCGGGGATGGAAAAGGATCACTAGGTGCTGTACCACCCTGAGCTTTAGATTTCTGGTGGTGCAAACCGCCAGGGGTCTTCCTGCACTCAGGAATTAAGCACATAGGCTGTTCATCTGCAAGCCAGTCCATCGCAGGACTTGTGTCCTATGGGAGAATCAACAGAGGGAGTGACCCCCACCACAACATCTTCACTCCATAATAGAGAAGACAGAGAACACCTGGTTAACCTTGACAACCTAAGTATAACATTGCTTGAGGCAAGACAGAGAAGGGCTCCAAAGACACAAAACAGGAAGGGAGCATATCAGTAATCTGTGCCAGAAGAAACCCAGTCATCCAGTGTTGCAGAGATAACCTTAAAGATCCACAGTAGGTTGAAGCACCAGCCAGTGACAATAAGACCATCTAACACCTAGGAGAACCAGATGGCTAAAGGCAAACATAGGAACGTTACTAACAGAAACCAAGGCATTATGGCAGCATCTGAACCCAATTCTCCAACATTAGCAAGTCCTGGATACCCCAACACACCAGAAAAACAAGATTTGGATTTAAAATCACTGGTCATGATGCTGGTACAGGAACACATGAAGGACATACTTAAAGAAATTCAGGAGAAAATGGATCAAAAATTAGAAGCCCTTACAAGGGAAACACAAAAATCATTGAAATAAATTCAGGAGAATACAAAAGCCAATAAGGAGGAAATGCAAAAATAACTTAAGGAAATACAGGAGAAACTTGATCAACAGGCAGAAGTCATGAAAGAGAAAACACAAAAATCTCTTAAAGAATTAGAGGAAAATACAAACAAGCAAATGACAGAACTGAGCAAAAACTTCCAGGATCTAAAAACTGAAGTAGAAACAACTAAGAAAGGACAAAGGGAGACAACTTTGGAGATAGAAAACCTTGGGAAGAAATCAGGGACCTTAGACACCAATATCAACAACAGAATACAAGAGATAGAA